>NW_026460350.1:0-27582 GCF_021730395.1 Mercenaria mercenaria | reverse complement strand
AAAAGGGAAATGTTTTTTTTTTTTAATAATAAAATTATAAAAAATATTGTTTGTTTGCAGTGCTCTAATATAGATGCTTTCCCCATTTCTGCCAACACAGACATGACAAAAATACAAAGAAAATTCAAGCTGTCAATATTTGGCTTATAATGAATAAATTATTACATTCTACAGAAATAAGTATCGTTAATACAATCTTTTCTGTATGCCAGGGCTTCCTGCTAGGATTTGAACCTAGAATTCTTACCGAAGTAAGCGTGTTTCCTTACACTACAAGAAGTAACCCCATAGCAACACAGACATTTTAGAGCATCCTAACACTTTCATTTATATTGAATATAAAAGTGCAATTAGTTCCCAAATCTGCAATAACAGATGATAACTGAGAAGACATAGAATCTATACAAAACGGCAACTATATATTATATATGTGATGGTGACACTGTCTTGTAAATATATTGTAAATATTTCAACGGAACAAAATTTAATACATCATGAACTGTTGTGATATGTAACCAGGCTATAAAATTAGCCAAATTCTTTCATAAAATTTTAATGATAAATTTTAATTTCAATATTTTGTGAATAAAGTAAAAATTATTCAAAATTGATTTTTCTATTTTGCAACATTCTTTGCTTGGACAAGTGTTATTATTATTTTTTTCCTGCTTAAACATGTCAGAAATTTTTATTTTATCATTTTCTAAACAATTTGATTATAAAACAGATTTTGCTTTTAGCACTTTGCATTAGGTGCTATTGTTAACAAACACCTTGGCTTCCTTGGCTGATTAAGTGTGAAGCCCAGGCATGTTCTTAAGTAAACTTCTAAATTCTTAAGTAAATGATTTCATCTTTTTGTTACAATAGTTTTCATTGGTTTAAATATAAAATTACTTTTAAAACTTCATTGGCTAATATGGTTACCCTAGAGATTGTCCTTGGAAACTTATAATTTGTTTTAGAACTAAAAATCAGTCTTCTTTGAAATTTCGATTAAGAAACATCTACAATAATTTGACATTAGAATTAACTTTGGTGCTTGTCTTGGATGTGTTTGTCTTTAATTATTTTGAACATAGAACTTTGATACATTTGGAATACTGGACTATACTAAAATATTGAAATAACATTAATAAACTACATATTGGTGTCCATCATAAAATAATCAATTAATTACTGAACTAAACATGGAGTTCATCATTTGTGCATCATACAGGGGCAATGACCCCACTCCAAATATCTTTTGGGACTGATCGGTCTTCGGTGGTCAGTTACCACTTGAGATATAATTTCCCCGCAACTATTTGGAGCTGCCGAACCGACGGTCACAGATTTGTGGTGGAGAATCCGGGTACGATCCAACACGTGACAAATGGACTAAACTTCGAATAAGAATTATAGAATCTTGTGAAACTGCTATTTTGGACTTGAACATCAAAACTAGGAAAAGAAGTGTTGAATAAAGCTGAATCGGGGATAAATATGCTGATAAAATAAACTGTTGCAGACAATGTAACTATTTCTAAATTAAGTGAGACATCAGAAACCAATTAAGTCAACTTCAAAAGCATATATTTCATAAACCATCAAAACGAACTAACATTAAAATCAGGAACCTACTGAAGTCAGGGACTGACCGCATTTGAGCTGTTACTTGAAGAGAAGAGCCGTCATCCAGAAGAAGACCAGAAGAAGCCAGAAAACAACAGATATGATGTGATAACAAATATTAAGACAATTGAAAATTCTTAAAGTGCTATATTTTGGTAAGTGAAATTTCAACATTTAGTGCTATATTGTTTCTCGTGTATTTGAAACAGTTGTTGTTAACCAATTGATTTGTTACCTTATTCTATTCAGAACAGCTTTTGCACAATTTCATCTACTATTGTTGTATTTTCATGGTAGATAGTAGAAAGTTTGAACACATTTAATCAAAGTTTTACATTAAATTGTTGTTTCCAAGCTATATTTACAAATTTTCAGTAAAATTTATTTATAATCTCTATTTTGAGAACACATTTTTGCAAGTGCTGGAAAAATTCTATTATTTTGTACAGTTTCGAACTTGATTACAAGTTTTACAATTGAACTTAAATGTTTAAAGCAAACTTAACCTAAAGCTGAGTATTTTCACTTACCATTATTTCAACTAGTTCAACAATTATAACTTATTTCACTAGACTAAGTAAATTTTGTAAAGATTTATATATTTTCCATTGTATTAGTATTTAGACTTAAAGTGCTCTAGTTAAAATGGCTTCTTATAAGGCTCCTTGGCAGTGCTCTAAACAAACCTGTGCTAACATTACCAATGATTGTGAGGTCAAACCCACTATTTCTTTAGTTTCTTCTCTAGACCAAAACTGTAGGGCTTTTATTCAAATCCATTCAAAACAGTACCAAACACTCTTTGATTCTGGTGCTGGTATTTCTTGCATAAGTGAACATATTGTCAAGAAATTTTCTAAAGACCCCAAGTATGACCCAACCCAAATTGCTCATATTTATGGTGTATGTGGTGAGATCCATTCAGTGCTAGGAACCATCACTCTTTCTTTCCTTATTGATGGTTTCCCCTTTCAACACACTTTCCATGTCTTCTCAACACTTCATGAACCAGTCATTCTTGGAAGAGATTTTATGAAGAAAGAAGGATTCCAGCTGAACTTCCAGTCTAACAGCATAACAATTAACAAGGAAAACACTAACCAAATCACCATCTCTTTAATTTCACCAGATCTTGCTAAAACTGATTTTGGTAAAACTCTAACATCGCATGTCTTTACCTCCACACTCAGAATTCACCCTTTCCTTAAAAACTAACAAATTTAAGGATGGTGAGACTGTGCTGTGTGAGCCACCACAAAATCTAGTAAAAGATGAACTGGCAGGAGGCAAATGTCTTTCTACAGTTGTGGATGGGAAAATACAGTACCGTCTCATGAATCCAAACTGCTCTTCCCGTCTTTCTAAAATCTAATGCTAGGTTTCTGTTCTTTCTGAAATTAACTGTGCTAATGTCACGCAAGTTACTGATCTTCCTACTTTGAAATTCTGAAGCTCCCGCATCTGTCAATTCTATTCACACTGACACACTAACTGATGAGCACTATATTGAAATTGCAGAAGATCTTGGAATCAACCTTAATGACTCTGATCTCACTCTGACCAGAAGAGAAGACTCTTAATATTCATTGGTAAAAACAGAAAGTCTTTTGCAAAGGACTTCTCTGAATTAGGTCTCACAAATCTATTCTCCCACAGAATTGAAACCGGAAATGCTAAGCCCATTAAGAAAGCTCCCTACAGACAAAGTCCTGATATGCGCCGTGAAACTGAGCGGCAGGTCAAAGAAATGCTTGACCATGGTTTCATTGAAGAGTCTGATTCGCATGGAATAGCCCTGTGGTGCTTGTTAAGAAAAAGAATGGCGAATATCGCTTTACTATAGATTACCGCGATTTGAATAAGACCACGGAACCATTGTCTTTTCCAATTCCCTATATCTGACGTCTTTGATACCATTGCTGATGCTAAGGCTGAAATTTTCTCTGTTCTTGACCTTAAGAGTGGTTTTTGGCAAGTACCACTTGATCCAGAAACTGCTCACAAGGCCGCTTTTGTCACTCATCAATCTGTTTACACTTGGACTCGCTTACCTTTTGGCTTAATGAACTCTCTATTACCTTTCAAAATCTAATGTGCAAAGTTCTGAAACATCTTAACTGGAAAATTGCTCTTGTTTACATTGACGACATTCTTGTCTTTTCTAACAACTTTGAAGAACACCTCGATCACTTATCTCAAGTCTTTTCTAATCTAAGCTCAGCAAATCTTACTCTTCAGCCGGCAAATGCAAATTTGCAACCCGTGAGTTTGGGAATATCTTGGGATGTCATCTCAAAAACATGGTATCAAAGTCAACCCAGATAAACAAAAGCCATTGACGAGTACCCACCCCCAAAAATGTGAAACAAGTCAAATCTTTTCTTGGTATGACTTCGTACTACAGGAATTTATTAAATCGTATGCCAAAATTGCAAATCCCCTATCAGCACTAAATTCAAATGGACACCTGAATGTGAAAATGCATTTAAGACTTTAAAGAAAGCTCTTTCTTCTCCACCTATTCTAGCATTCCCTAGATTTGACAGATCATTTATTCTAGCAACAGACAGTTCTGATCATTCCATTGGTTACGTATTGTCACAATTGGATGATAATGGTCTTGAACATCCTATTTCATACGGCGGAAGAACTCTACATGGCCATGAGTTAGTTGGCAAAATCACAGATAAGGAGGGGTTGGCACTGGTAGAAGCTGTGAAAACATTTCAGCCCCTACCTTGCCAACAACTTCTTTACAGTGTACACAGATAACGTCTCTGTGAAGTGGTTGAAGCACATTAAGAAATGCCAAGGACGTCTCGGTAGATGGGCTCTGACACTTCAGGGCTACAACTTCGAGATTGTTCACAAGGCTTCTAGTGCTAACGGAATGCAGTGGACTCTCGCGTCGCCTCTACCATGAAGCAAATGAGAAAAGTGGCAAGGAACAAAGTGACCCAAGTGATCTGGTCTGTCAGGTCTCGGACACCAAGTCTGAAGAGTTGGCGCTGTGACATTTGGGTTTACAGTCACGACAATGTTCCCACTCCATCTGTAGCTCCAGCCACTGCCTGCACTGAGACAGCACCAAACAAAGAAGACTCCCAAACACAACAGAAAATGGAAGACCCTATTACACAAAACATGGACCTAATATTCCTACAAAGGGATGATGAATTTTATAGGAACATTTTCAATTATAAATTAAAACAGGAACTTCCAGATGACCCTAAGAAAGCTAAACAGGTAGTAGCTGAGGCAGAACAGTATGAACTTTCTGAACATGGTGTTTTACTACACTTATATACACCTAGGACAAAAGGCATCCCTAAGGACCAGAAACTCATTACACAGGTGTGTGTCCCATCTATTCTGCGTGATGATGCCTTGAAATCATATCACGACAGTCTGGCTGGTGGCATGCACCAGGGGTTTGAGCGCACATATGCTGCGCTCAGACAGAAATATTATTGGCCCACCATGTTCGGGGACTGCCAGAAATATATACAGTCATGTGACCAATGTCAGCAGGTGAAGAGGGACATCCATGGCAAACCACCCCCTTCAACCTATGCTGTTGTTGACCTTTTTCAGAGATGGCACATTGACATTTTAGGAGGCCTTCCAACAACAAAAGACAAATACAAATATGTACTTCTTGTAGTGGATAGCTACTCTAAATGGTGCGAAGCGTTTCCATTCGCACACAGGAGGCTACTGAAGTGGCAGCTGTCTTTTCAAGGAGGTCATATGTCGCTATGGAGCCCTAATGTCCTTGTGTCTGACGAGGTCAGCAGTTCCTTTCACAGCTTGTCAAGGCTCTCTGTGAACTTTTCCAAATTACACGGTTCTACACAAGTTCTTACAGACCATTACTTAATGGATCTGTGGAGCGAATGAACAGTGTAATCCTTCAGTCTCTTCGCCTTTACTGTAAGGGACAGCAGGATGATTGGCCAGAACTTCTTCCTTCGATTATGATGGCATATCGCATGACTCTGCTACCCAGTCAACTCAACATTCTCCTTTCTTCTTACTTTTTGGCCGTGAGATTTCGTCTGCCTATAGACACAGCCCTCACTCCCAAAACTACTCTTTCTGCTTCTTTCAAAACTCATCTTTCCCAGATTCTGCATAACCTTGACATTGCCAGGAAAATAGCTGCAGAAAACATTAAACTTGCACAGGACAAGTATAAGGAACAATATGACAAGAGGTCTCAAGAACCAAAATACAAGCCAGCTGACAGAGTTTGGTTGTTTTGCACAAAAGTTCCCCCAGGTATGGCCCCTAAATTACATAAGAAATGGGTTGGACCCTATTACATTGTGTTCACTGGTCCGCCAAACACATACAAGCTGAGGCGCTGTAGTGACAACAAGGAAGTCAAAGTACTTGTTAACGCCACTCGCCTCAAGCCCTACCCTGACCTGAGTCCAGGCCAAAAAAATCCACCTGAAGGGTATGAACATCTTGAAGAACCTTTGAGTGCAGAAGATCTACCACAGATGATCACACACACACAGACACTAACCAATTAATGCACAGGACAAAGGTTTAAAACGACCAGCAAATCCTAAATCATTGCAAAGGTCAAACGGTTTAAAATCATCAAACAGTCAACTCACAAACGACACTAATCACAATCAGCAACAACTTGCACCCAAACACAGCAACAGTCACAACAACAGAAAACACTATCACAACCTCATGATTCCAGTCACACACAAGAAGATCCTCAGCAAACAACATCAAACATGCAAACTACTTCAAACACAAAACAGCACAAACATCCACAACAGCACAAACACCAACACACAAATTTTCAGCAGGGGACATAGAAAAATCATTACATCAAAACGCAGCAAGGATACTCTCTACTACAGAATCAAATGGACGGCTCCAAACCCAAAACCCCGCACCTGGGAATATGCATCTTCCATCCTGATGTCTTCATTAGAGAGTACCACATCAACAAAACTATGAGCGGAAAGAAACGAAAACGTCCTCTACTGAAGCAACACAGATTCTTTGACAGACTGCCCACTCCAGTACACCGTATTAAACCTGTAAAGGATACTGTTGTAGGATACTGTGAAACCCATGACTTATCCAACCAAGAAATCTATTCTATTTATGGCAACAATCAAATTTCTCATCAAGGTGTACCCTTCAGAATATCAAAACGAAAAGAACTACTTCAACCATACCTAAACTCTCTGTTTGACAGCCTACAAGAGATAGACCATGAATTGTGGCAGAGCACAACAGCTTTGTTGGATGATGGAAAACCAGTCGAAGCCAAAATGATCAGAGCTGTTATGACGAATGATGAATCAGATCCCCTTGATTCAACATACTTCAAGGTCTATCTCTCTGACTCTCGTGAGCCAGTATGGCTTCCATTTTTCTCAAGCCCGATCAAGTGTGTTAGAAGTTTTTGTTTAGAATGGCAGCCAAGATCAAGCAGCCTGGTAAAATTTTCAAATCAAACAAAGGTTCTAAATAAAATTCAGGTTTTACGCATAGTAATTAACGTATATTTCTGCAAGTTGAACTGTACTCTACAGTCAATGTATATTTTGATAGTTGATACCAGCACAAAATAAATTACAGTTAAATTTTTGATAATAACAGTACTATTTTACAGTAATGGCAGATGTTTCTCCAAGATATGTAAACATCTTAATTAATGTAAATTTTTACAATGTCTTATTTTATAATATACCAAACAGTAAATGGGCAATGCTGTTCTGATAGAATAACAGGTTTCTCTGCTGATAAAATGGAGTTCAACTGTTTCAATGTGCATGAGGCAATGTCCCACTAAATGTTCTAATTTCACTTTACCAAGATAGATATTATTAATATGGACAAAGAACACTATACCATGGGCTTCAAAATATTAAAGTGTCAATGAACACAAGTGAAAATATATAAAGCTGAAGGACAGTGAACAATACTTGAATCTTCATCTTCAGTTAGTGCAGGAGGACCAAAATTATGTTACAAATGGATACTGGAAGTCACTCACTGCCAATATACTACAAATATTTCAAACTATTATAATTATGTTATTTGAAACAAACAGAATTAAATGTAATTACACTATACTTATTGTGAAGACAACTTTAAGTTTTATGTCATACTTGCTGTCTCTCACAAATCAAAATGTTCAGTATTGAAATTGTATAATTATACATGAATTTATAAAATATTACATAGTGAACTAAAAGATTCACTCATCCATACTAACTGTGGCTGAACAATTACAGTTCCATGACATACTTGCATCAGTCCACAACATGAAGTTCCAAAACCAACATTATAATGCCAATGTGCAAACTACATAATTATGAAAATGAAATAAAAAAAAAAAACTGCCAATGAGCAGATAATCATACTTTCGTGGTAGATTATTATTTAATGTTACTTATTATACTTAGAATCTATCCGCAACTAGACAAGTTGCAAAAGCAAATCATATAATGTAACTGAATTAATGTTACAATGTTACTTTAGTGATTCCAAAATCACATGGCTATTCAATGTCAAGTTTTATGCATACTTGCGTAAAGCCACAAAACTATAGACAATTCTATGTATATGGAGGCTACAATAAACATTATTGTTGTTTTACTTTTTTACTTCAATATTTTTGCATTTTTATTGTTGTCCTTTCGACAACTGCAAAGTTTTCTATGATCTGTTACTAGTTATCGCCAAGATACCATTAATTTTATAGAAAATTTGAAGTTAAAATTGTTTTCCTTCTAGACATACCATATATTTTTCTAATTAAAGAGCTCTAACTTGTTTTATTGATATTACATAATTATATTATACAAATATTTTTTTTTAAAGAGAAAATATACAAAAACAAGAGGACCATGATGGTCCTGAATCGCTCACCTCTTCCCACATGACCCAGTTTTGAGTATGACGTCGTTTTTTCTATTATTTGACATAGTGACCTAGTTTTTCAGCTCATGTGACCCAGTTTTGAACTTGACCTAGATATCATCAAGGTGAACATTCTCACTAATTTTCATGAAGATCTCATGAAAAATATGGCCTCTAGAGAGGTCACAAGGTTTTTCTATTTTTATACCTACTGCCCTAGTTTTTGATCGCACGTGACCCAGTTTCGAAACTGACCTAGATATCATCAAGGTGAACATTCAGATCAATTTTCATGAAGATCCATTGAAAAATATGGCCTCTAGAGAAGTCAAAGATTTTAATTATTTTAGACCTACTGACCTAGTTTTTGACCGCAGTTGACCAGTTTCAATACTTGACCTAGATATCATCAAGATGAACATTCAGACCAACTTTCATACAGATCCCACGAAAATATGGCCTCTAGAGAGGTCACAAGGTTTTTTTTTTTATTTGACCTACTGACCTAGTTTTTTTAAGGACGTGACCCCGTTTCAATACTTGACCTATATTTCATCAAGAAAAACATTCAGACCAACTTTCATACAAATCCATGAAAAATTATGGCCTCTAGAGAGGTCACAACGTTTTTCATTATTTGACATACTGACCTACTTTTTGAAGGCACATGGGCCCACTTTCAAACTTGACCTAGATATCATCAAGATGAACATTCAGACCAACTTTCATACAGATCCCCTGCATAATATGGCCTCTAGAGAGGTCACAAGGTTTTTCTATTATTTGACCTACTGACCTAGTTTTTGATGGCACGTGACCCCCTTTCGAACTTGACCTACTATCATCAAGGTGAACATTCTGACCAATTTTCATGAAAATCTCATGAAATATTTGGCCTCTAGAGAGGTCACAAGGTTTTTCTATTTTTAGACCTACTGACTAGTTTTTGACCATACGTGACCCACTTTCGAACTTGACCTAGATATCATCAAGATGACATTCAGACCAACTTTCATACAGATCCATGGAAAATATGGCCTTTAGAGAGGTCACAAGGTTTTTCTATTATTTGACCTACTGACCTAGTTTTTGATGGCACGTGACCCACTTTCGAACTTGACCTAGATATCATCAAGGTGAACGTTCTGACCAATTTTCATGAAGATCTTATGAAATATATGGCCTCTAGAGAGGTCACAAGGTTTTTCTATTTTTAGACCTACTGACCTAGTTTTTGATGGCACGTGACCCCCTTTCGAACTTGACCTAAATATCATCAAGATGAACATTCTGACCAATTTTCATGAAGATCTTGTGAAATATATGGCCTCTAGAGAGGTCACAAGGTTTTTCTATTTTTAGACCTACTGACCTAGTTTTTGACGGCACGTGACCCAGTTTCAAACTTGACCTAGATATCATCAAGATGAACATTCTGACCAACTTTCATAAAGATCCCATGAAAAATGTGACCTCTAGAGTGGTCACAAGCAAAAAGTTTACGGACGGACGGACGGACGGACGCACGGACGGACGACGGACGACGGACACCGCACGATCACAAAAGCTCACCTTGTCACTTTGTGACAGGTGAGCTAAAAAATGTGTAAATGAATGAATGTATGATGTATGAGTTTGACCGGTCACTGTATAAATGAGTTGTATGTTTATTATTGTCTTTATTCATATTTGTATGCAATTTTTCTTTTACAGCATATAACATGCTATTTGCTATTGTTATATTTGTTATTCAGTAAATATTATGATTGAGGACAATCATTTTTTCAAGGAGGGGTAATGTGTAACCAGGCTATAAAATTAGCCAAATTCTTTCATAAAATTTTAATGATAAATTTTAATTTCAATATTTTGTGAATAAAGTAAAAATTATTCAAAATTGATTTTTCTATTTTGCAACATTCTTTGCTTGGACAAGTGTTACTTAACTTATTATTTTTTCCTGCTTAAACATGTCAGAAATTTTTATTTTATCACTTTCTAAACAATTTTGATTATAAAACAGATTTTGCTTTTAGCACTTTGCATTAGGTGCTATTGTTAACAAACACCTTGGCTTCCTTGGCTGATTAAGTGTGAAGCCCAGGCATGTTCTTAAGTAAACTTCTAAATTCTTAAGTAAATGATTTCATCTTTTTGTTACAATAGTTTTCATTGGTTTAAATATAAAATTACTTTTAAAACTTCATTGGCTAATATGGTTACCCTAGAGATTGTCCTTGGAAACTTATAATTTGTTTTAGAACTAAAAATCAGTCTTCTTTGAAATTTCGATTAAGAAACATCTACAATAATTTGACATTAGAATTAACTTTGGTGCTTGTCTTGGATGTGTTTGTCTTTAACTTATTTTGAACATAGAACTTTGATAACATTTGGAATACTGGACTATACTAAAATATTGAAATAACATTACATAAACTACATATTGGTGTCCATCATAAAATAAATCAATTAATTACTGAACTAAACATGGAGTTCATCATTTGTGCATCCATACAGGGGCAATGACCCCACTCCAAAATATCTGTTGACTGATCGGTCTTCGGTGGTCAGTTACCACTTGAGTATAATTTCCCCGCAACTATTTGGAGCTGCCGAACCGACGGTCACAGATATGTGCTGATAAATTAGCAACACTTGGTAGTCTGTACATGTAAAAATAGCAAAACCAACCGCACCATGAGAAAACCAACATAGTGTGTTTGTGACCAACATCCGTACAGTCTGGTCAGGATCCAATCCATGCTGTTCGCATTCAACGCCTCTTGCAATCAGAGAAACCGTTAGCGAACAGCATGGATTCATGCCGGTTGCAAAATCACTATTTTGGTTAGATCTATACATAGATCTCTGAATTCGGCTACCCCTGTCAAATAAAATACAATAAAATACCCTCAGTCAGATAAAATACATGTGATCAGCTGTTTAGACGGCATAGAAGCTATGATTATGAATATATTTGGTCTTCTCAATCTCATGGTGCAGCTCAAATGAAAGTGAATTTTGTTTGTTGTTGAATCTATAAGTGCCAAAGTTAAAATATGTATCATATTTATAAACAAACAGATGCGATAACCGGATCCCTTGCCCCTATGTCTACCAGTCTGGGTATGTTATAATTTAGTAAATTTAGACTGGTAATTGGAAAAGCTGAAGTAAGTTACCATCAAAAATGCCTCTTTCCATTTGTTTTTTTAAGAATCTATACATTTGTATGAAAAACAAATATCTATGAGGCGTTAGACTTGAACTTAGATTATTAAATAAATGATTAAATCAATGATTAAATCAATTATTTTGGGACGAACTGTCAAAGCAAGAGCGAGTAGACTGGGAGCGAATCAGCAGTATGCCATTATTTACGCGTATTTTTAAGACCTTCGCCTACTTAACATTAAACAAACAATGAAGAACAGCAAATCTATAACATTTAAATGAAATGGGATTTGTAACTGCCTGTATTGATTTGAACAAACCTACATTTCATCAGAAAATAAAAATTCTCGGAAGCTTACCTCACAGCCGCCGCCATATTTGTTTACCAAAATCCCATCAGCCAATCAGGCTACAGAAGTCGCTGGTGGTTACCTGTTGTACTTTTTCAAAGTTCGCAGGGGACCAGTCTATTTCTTGTGGTAGAACAGTAATATGCTAATTGTGTAAAAACCTTCACACAGCTCGCCCAATCAGCTGTTTCTTGGTGCGTGATTAAAGTGCCGCCATTTTATTCAACTTTTTCCATGCACATTTTCATAAAAAATAAACAATGGCTAAGTGGTAACTATAATATCAATAATTTTGCCACAATAATGTTGTAAATATGTATTTGAAATATGCATGTAAAAGGATTTGCATTTCACTACCTGTATTATGCCTTTATTGATATTTTTCTCTGGCTAAAATGATAAAATTTGCAATTTTACATGCAGTCAAACTCGGTATATATTCAGTCATGTAAAAAAATAATTACAGCGTATTGTAAAGTAGACCATGAAGAACAAAGTCTTAGGGAATTATACACAAAAATCCAAACACAATCAATTTATCCAATTTGTTCTATATCTGTTCACACATAATTTACAGTTACATAACTGTGATATAATGTACAATAAAAACCATCTTATCTCCCAGTATAAATCAATAGAGTTAGTGTAGTGTTGCAGTGGTTTTTCTGGCTACCTGTGGTCAGTGATACATGCACAAACATTCCAAATTAAATTTGCATGGGGTTGTATTTTTGTGTCAAAATCAAATGCAACAACCATGAACAATCTGGGAAAAAATTCCAAAAGAGTTTGTAGTATAAAGATTGTTCTTCAAAAGTAACTAAATTGTGTCTTTGTAAATATGTGTTTTAATGGAGTTTGACTACACATAAGATTTTGAACAATATTTTGGGATAAGCTTCCTCTCTAAATGAGACTCAAACATTTTACTAGTGACATATGTACTATAAATCATCATGAGCTTCTAGCTGATGATAATTTGGCAAACTGTTAAGGCTTTAGTGCAATTTTTAAGAGAGAAATGCTTGGCCTGAAAACCTGAAATTATGAACTAAATTTGGGCAGTGGCGGCATCTTAACCCTTTCGCTGCCACACTATAATTTCAAAATTGCCAACGACGTTCACGACGTCATCTAAATAAAACCGTCACTTTTCGAACGTTGACGTTTGTAATATTAGCGCAACGTTTCGTTAATTGAGCAGTAATTGGGAGTTTGTAAATATGCAAAAGAAGGCGCGTGTTTTAGATATTATAGTTTACTGAACTTTTTATTATTTTTATAAAATACAAGTGCTTGATTCTCATTCAAAACATATGGTCAGAGTTAGTTTATACTTATTTTATTATAGCTCGATTGTGATGAAAGGTTCAAGCTTATTTGAATCACTTTTGACTCCGTACTAACCAGTACTAACGCTCCCCTTTATACAGTCAGAATTAAAAATAGCCAATATAAAATTTACATTATCATTGAAACATGTGAGGTTTTACTTTAATAGCAGTGATGTATATGTCGCCAGATATACAAACATACGTAACAATAAACAGAGAAGGGAATTTTTGCATTCCACATCTTGAGCAACTTTTTGTAAAAACGTTTATTTATTCATCATGTTTAGTTAACGTCTTGATTTGATAATATGAAAAACGGATGAATACGGATGAACGGAAGCCATACTCAGCATAATCAATGATGTTTTCTTCATCGCTGTAAACATACAGTTTATGTATGTACATAGTTTTTCTGTCATGCCTTCAAATCTCATTTAATTGGTTGATACATAGTGATAAAATTCTATGCCAGAACTGCTGATACAGGAATGGACGGCAGTGTCATTGACGCAACCGCAACTTTGCCATAAAATTACGGTATGAACTGCGAGTGAAAACGAATTCGGTGCCCTAACATATATATGTAAAAACGTAAACAAATACGCTTGCAAAAGTAGTATGTTATCATTATTAGTTTTGGATTATAATATGAAATTTAAAACATATATTTAATGGACTAAAGTAAAATTGTGGCTTTACGTATGAAGGTTGCATACATTCATTTTATTTAAAAGTATGATTCAAATACATTCAAAAATGGAAGCAGTTTATCTATACATGTATAAAATTTGTTATGCTACAAAGCACAAAACAAAGGCAAAAGTACACAGGTTGGGCGGATAAGTTCTCATATATACATTTATTTTGGCCCTACCAAAACGAAAGATATATTTTTTTTCTATTGCAACTTTGCATATATGTAGTTAACTAGGATTACCTGAAACGGGAAAGAGAAATGATAAATACCACAATGCCCTGCATTGCATACTAGTACTCTATAAGCATTGTAATAAACTTCGCGTCAAATAAACTGAATTCGGTACTGTTATGTACGGTGCCCCTAAAGTGACATGTTACACACATTTTTTCCAATTAGGTAATGTGAGACTATTTTTTATTTCGTTTAAACGAAATAAGTTATTTCGTTTAAACGAAATCATTTCATTAAAAAAAGTCTCACATTACCTAATTGGAAAATATGTGTGTAACATGTCACTTTAGGGGCACCGTAGTTATGATAAAAAGACGCTAAATTTGATTTTGCAGCCGTGAAAATATGCCCGTGTTTACTGGTTCATATTAAGCTTTTATGGAAGTTGTCTCCTTAATTATTTTTTTCTGAATAAGATCGGGACTATGAAAGTCAATAGATTAATGATGTTGTTGATTCGCGCTCAAGTAAATATCCAGACAGTGACAGTGTGTTCCTGCGGTACGAAATAGTAAACCTCGACGTATCTGTGGTAGTGTGCTTTTTTCCCCACAAACTGTGCACAAGAACCATGTTCAGCGTCGTCATTAGACCCAACGCCTCGGGCAAACGGTGACTCCTTCCTGTTTCCCTTCCTTTCAAGCATTTCCTCAACCTGATTCACAAATTGCTGTCTGGTTGAACGATGTTCACAAGAAAGCAAATTGACCACTCCTTCAATGAGTTTTAATGGATGGTCGTTATTATTTTATATGAAATGTAAAACGTTAATAGTAAACCTCTGAACAAAATAAAAAAAAAAAACTTTTTCCTCATTTTTCGATGTGTTTTGATGATCAAAAGTAAAAGTTAATTAAAAGCTTATCTTTGACGTTCACATCACCCATGTATTTATTATATTTGGTTACGATATTGTGTTTCTCGTTTCTACTTAGACTGGCCCCCGTCCCTAGGTTTGTTCTAATTTACATATCATTTAGAGGGAAGTAACTCAAGAATGTTGTTTCTACATTGATATTTTTTATTGCCCCTGGTTCTAAACATAGGTGTATGGTTCAGCCATCAGATAAAATTGTGCTATTTTAGAGTCTTAAAATTTCTAATAAAATGTGTCCTGTATTTATTGAAAAAATAGCCATGCAGCCAGGGAGCCAGGCTAGTTATTACTGGGAAAGTATTCTACAACTTAGGCCTATAGACCGTAGCAGAGAATGCTGGATCCATCCGTAGCGGAGAATGCTGGATCTGTTCGTAGCGGAGGATGCTGGATCTATCAGTAGCGGAGAATGTTGGATCTGTCCGTAGCGGAGGATGCTGGATCTATCCGTAGCGGGGAATGCTGGATCTGTCCGTAGTGGAGGATGCTGGATCTATCCGTAGTGGAGAATGCTGGATCTGTCCGTAGCGGAGGATGCTGGACCTGTCCGTAGCGGAGGATGCTGGGACGTATTCATTGATGTCCACACCACCCACGTATTTACCGTACTTTGGGATTTTCGTGTCGGCAAATTTTCGCCCTTTTAACACAAAATGTAGTGGTTTTATTTTGGCGTGTGTATTATTTGCCATCTTGCATACATAAAGGTGGCGAAAATTTGCCCAAACATTTCATCAAAATCCAACAACATTACCGGTATTTTTTTAACAGTATCCATGGGAGGATACTTTTCTGTGATTATCCAACAACACAAACTGCGTACATGTGACTTTATTATATCTGGTATATACATACTGAAATTTGTTGCAAATTGTATTAAAATATAAAAGCAATAAAATTCGTTAAATGTTCATGAACGTCTAAACAATTTATTTGCCCTACCGTCTCTCAATTTAAAGACATACAAGCACCAAAAGAGGTGCTTATCAAAGTATGGTGTCAAATTTTGGACATAGGTATATTTTTGAGTGTTGTACTTTCGCCACTTCATATGGGTGGCGAAATAGGCGAAAAATTAACCATGACGAAAATATCCCAAAGTACGGTATTATATTTGGTAACAATCTTATGTTTCTGGTTATTATCTAAGCTGGCAGCGTGGAAAGTACTCAACGTTTTTACTCTTTTTAAAATTGTAGCTGTACGCTTTTGATTGCATTTGACATCATGTATTTGATGTAATGCTCCGGTCAAAAATATTTTCAAAACTAAGAGGCTAATCTATAGCGGATGTGAAAAACAAACTGTCAAAATATACATAATAAAAACTGTTAAACAAGGTGTCTTGTTCAACGGGTTACAAAATGTAGATTATTTCAAAATGTTTTGGATTATGGGGCGGGTAAACACATTCTAAACCACTAAGTACTCTGTAAATCTCGTTTACGCCGGTACTGTTCATCCTGGGCTTATTGATCAGACCCATGTACCACGGAAAATAAATACTTTCGGTTCATTTATTATTAGTTTTCAGTGAACTTTGAATAGTGCCTCGGTGCTTGAGCCTCGGTATGTGTACGAATGAACTGTGCCACATACTAGTATAGGCTGTATGCTATCACAAGCGTCCAAAAGCTTATTTTTATAGACAATAAACATTTTAAAACCGTCTGCCCTATATATGTGTCGTCTTTTTAATCATTGTGCAACTAACAACCAATTTTATCAAAATTTGATATATATTTTGATATACAACGAGTAATTGTGTGTGAGTTGGAAATGATTTCTTATTTTTATGTGGTGTTAGAAAATTATTGAAATATTTTGTTTGCCTACATTTCAAAGTTTATTTCCCCATCATTTATACTCTAATCATGATTGAAATGTAACTTTAATTTAGTAGTAGGCGGAACTTAAACAGAAACTATACGTAAGAACTCATTTATTATCTGCTAAAACTGCCATTCCTTATTCAACGAGATTTTCGATGTTTCAAAGTTCGATATTTATAAGTTAAAGAAGAGTGAATTCGGGTAGGGTGCAGGGCTGAACTTTGGAAACATAAACGTGGAAGTTTAAAGGTTCAGGTGGTACCGTATAAACATACATATTTTATGTCATCAACATAATATCAATTTGTAACTTGTTCGTCTTTGTCACAATTTTTATCATCATGTTAATTGTGAACATCAACGTCAAATAAACGTATGCTTGGCATAACGTTCTGGCATATGTTTTGGGCCACTCTCATCAGCAGCATTGATGTTACTATTTCGTTCCGGCGGAAAACACTTCCATCCATATGTTCACCATTTTGAAAAATGTTACGCTGATGATATTATACATGTCCAGGTGTGTAACGTATTTCCACGTACATTTCAATTATCATAAATGTTCCTTTTTCCAAATACTGTCGTCGTATGGAACAAGCTCTGATCTGAAACAGTTCTGCCCACGCTTCAATATTTCAATCAGCCAGTAAACCAACATACATGTAGTTTGTTGTAACAAAGTGTATTATTAACCTAATTTTACTGGATGGAAAAAAATATGAAATAACTAACATGCAAGTAAAATGCTTTAAGACAGCAAAAGAAACGTTCTCACATGTGTTATATAATTGTAGAGTAGAAAACATACCATAGTTATACGAACTTCACCGTCTATTTTCAATGAAGGCGCAAAACTAAGGACAAATAAATTGTTTCGTACAATATATATCATACAAATTACATACGTTAACCATTATGCATTTCACTCAAGACAGTATATATAAACAAAGGCTCAATGTGCCAAAAATTTCGTTTTCACGCAATTTTTATAGGTATACAGTATCAGATAAATCTACATAGACAAGTTCAATTATCAACGTAATTGAATATTTACGGCGCGAAATTTCACGTAGTCGACGTCACAGCGGAAATGACGTCAATAAATGTGCAAAATAACAACTATTTACATTTCATCAAATCTTCTTTTAAGCATTAAAATACTGAAATAGACGTTCTACATCGATCCCAAATTGAGCGGGTTTCGGGCCACAAAAGTGGCCCTCTGGCAATTTTGGTACATTAGTCTGTCACAAATTGACATACGGGCCTTATTTTATCTGTAGTGTAAATGCAGGTATTGCATCTCTTTTTGAAAATTTTTTGAGTTATTGAAAAAAATGTCAGTTTTCCCAAGTTGAAATCCCTCTCATTTTTTTTCTGTTTTTCATAAAAAATTTTCCCTTTATGAAAAATTTCATTAAATTCGGTTCAGTAATAAGAAAGTTGATATTTTATAAACTTCATAATTTTTTTTTTTTACCCCAAAAAACCAAATATAAGGGGGCCTAAAATTTGGTAAATTTTAAAAATTCGCCCCCAAAAGTAGTTAGTTTTCCCCGGTTACCCGAAACCCCGGAAAATGACAATAGTGGGAAGCTCAGGGCCCTTACCGTAAAATCCCATAAATTTAGTATTTGGGGGGGACTTTACCCTTTTAAATAGACTGGACTAGTATCCTTGCCCCACACCCCCTTTTCGATTTTATAGACGAATCAAAGTCTAAATTATTTTTGCTAGAAATTTATGCTCAAATCGGGGTAAAAAAATTTATTTGTTGTTTTTTGTATGTTTTTTGTTTACGATTTTTATTTGGTAAATTTTTGTGCTTTCCCACAGAATTCTGTAACATTTACTTTTTAAAACATGTTTGGCTAGTTTCGTATGTCGGGATAATTTATTTTTTTTTTAGATTTTTTTGTAAATCATTTGGGAAAGAGGAATCAAAAATGTTTCATTTATAAAAAATGTAAAATTTTTTACTGTTTTTTGGGATCTGAAAATTTGGGTAAAGCACTTTTTTAAAAAACCCTTATGTCAAACATTTTTTTAAATTAGGGGAACGCCATTACTGTTTGGGTATTGTTATGATAAATCTATATGGCAAGTCTATTTACTGTGAAGTAATATTTTATTGTAATTTGTAATTGTTGCCAGTCTATGCACATCAAATTTAAATGTCCTTTTAGTTTTTGGGGTTTAGATTTTATATGGATGCCAACAATCATAAAACGTTTGTTTTACATTAAATTTTTTTAATTTTAGTTTAAAAAATAGCTGCATTTTTATAAATTTTCCCGTTTCTAAATGTTTCTTTCAATACTTTTCATATCTTTTTATACTTTAACTTTTTTCTTTTAAGTAAGTAATCTTTGTAATAGGGAAGAAATAAGTAAAGTTTTTTAATCTGTGACGTTTAAAATGATTTCGCATTTTTTGTATAAGTAGAAACGTATTATTTAGGGGACCCTACGGAGGAATGTGTCCCAAAAAGGAGCAGTTTTATGCCTGATTATTTGTTTTGCTAGGGGGGTTACCATATTTTATATATTTTACTTTTTTCCGCCAAAACGATTTTCCCGGTGATGTTTTAACCCCAAAGTACAATGCCCGGGGTTCACTTGTCTTCCTCGGGGATGTGAAAATTTCCCAGCGCAGAGCTTTTTTTCCCCATGGTTTTTGCCGAAAAACCCCCAAGACGATGTTTTTTGTTATCCCTAAAGTCAGCTCGGGGATGAAATCACCTACCCCCAAGGGGAAGCCAATAGGGGAATCAAGTTTTCAGGGTTTTAAAAGGGGGACTGTTTTTTGGGTTTTAAAAAGCTTTTTTGGGTTTGTGCTACAAAATTCCAATTTTTTTAAAAGATGGTAAACGTCAGATTAGAATGGACTATAAGAATTTTGTATCTAGGGGATACAAAATTTCTTTTTTTTCTTTTCAATCATTTTTTTTTTTCTTTTCATACTATTTTTTTGTTAATAATCATCTTATGTAAATAAATTTGTAAATTTTGAAAAGGGTTTTGTTTTGGGTTTTGAGGTTACTGTCCCCCGGGAAAGGCCCTTTCCCCCGGGCAAAATGGTGTCAGAAGTGGGTTTGGGTGGGCCCGACACAGAAGTATTCGAACATTTTTAACACCCTTTTAAAACTGCGGGCCAAAAAATTGTATAGATTTCTTTTTTTTGTTTTTTTTGGTTAAAACATTTTAATATTTTTTATTCTTTTTTCAGAGTGACGCTTACCCAGACAAGACAGGACAGACCCACGGTTCAGCAAACCAGCTTTGGGGGGGTCACAGACGATAAAACAGTTGTTAACATTTGGGGATTCTGGGGTAAAGTTCTTTTCCTTTTATTTTTTTTTTGGGGTTTTAAATTTTTTTGTCATTTCCCTGATTAAGCCCCCATATATCTTGCTGAGAGGACCCCCCTTTGACAAGGAGATTTAATCCTATCACTTTTAAATTGGGGTCGCCCATCTCCCCAGTGTTCAATTTTGTATTAGTTTTACTGTATCATATAGAACAGTATTTTAATTTGTTTTTTTAAAGAAAGGGTTGTTTACTTCATAAATTTTTAAACCCCTACTCTTATTTTTTGTAGTCCCAAACTGTTGTGTTTACCTATATTTAAACCTTAGAAAAAAGGGCATTTTGGTTTATTTTGTTTTTTTTTTTTTTTTTACACAAAAGTTTTAAACACCATTCTTTATTGATTTTAAAAAGGGAAAAAAGGTATTGTTACAGCCTAGTCACTGTACTTTAATTGATTTTGCCTAGGCAACCTTGATTGACACATATACTTTTTGCGCAACTTAGTGTATTATTTATTTTAGTGAGGACGTTTTGTGTTTTATATACTTAAGTTTAGTTTTTTTAAATTTGGTTTCAGTGGTAACTGTAGACCTTTAAAGGGGAAAATAGTTTTGCTGTTTTCCCTCCCTTTGTTTATTTAGTGTCCTCAGGTTGTTTTTGTAGCTGTTGTATTTAAATTGTTAAAATAGTTTTTAACCCCTGCAGGCTGGGAAACGTGAGGAAAGACATAGTGTTTAAGGGGCAGAAAAAATTTGGTTAGAAAGAAAAAGAAAAGGGAGTAAAGCGGGGAAAAGAGAAAGAGAAAAAGATGGGTTTAAACAAGAGTTTAAAGGGGAGTAAAAGCAGAAAAGGATAGGTTTAGAAGAGAGAGAAAAAGAGAAAAGGGAAAAAGGTTAAAGAGTAGGGAAGTTAAGTTAGAAGTTGGGGGTTGCGGGGGGGAAAAAAGATAGAATAAGAACGACGTAGTATTTTAGGGGCTGAGGGGAAAATTTTGATTTAAAACGTAAGTTAGAGCAAGTTTATTTAAATACGGACGTAAGTTAAAACAGGAAAATTTTAGAAATGGAAAAGGAAAATTTTTTTAATTTAGCTAGGAATTTTGAAAAAAAAGGGGGAAAGCAGAAAGTAGGAAATTAAAAAACAGAGCATAAGTTTAAAACGACTTAAAAAAGTGAGTAAGAAAAAGGTAAAGGTTAAGGGGTTTTTCCCTTTTTGATGAAAAATTGGTTTCCCAAAGGGAATGCGTACTTGAATTTTGAAACAAACGACGCTGTTGGAAATTTGGGGGGATAAAAGTTTAAGGTATTTAATTTTACCGTTCCTTCTAAAGGGAAGGGGCAAGAGGGTTTTTTTGATAGGTTCCCCTTTGGGGAAATAGGAAGGATTATGAAAAACTGAAAGCCCTTTGCTACGCCCGTTCGAACTCAGCGGGGGCTATAAAAAAAAAAGGTTTAGAACTGAGAGGCCTCGGGTTTAAGGGAACCCCTTTTTTGATGTTTTTGCCAAATAAGTAAAATTTTTTGAGGGTTGGTTTAAAGATTGAGTAAGGAAAGGGGAAAACGTAGGGAAGGATTGTTAGATTTTTTTCTTGGGGCCCAAATTTTTAAAGGGGCCCTGTAATAGAGAACTTAAAAAAACCAAAAAAATTTGGAGAAAGAAAAAAAGGGAAAAGTTATTTAAAGAAAGGGGTGTAGCAGAAGACAATTTTTCCCAAAAAACCGGGGAGGCCCCCAAGATGTCGTGAATCGAACCAAAAAAGGCCCGGGGGCTATAAACCATATAAAACCCCCTCAGCCCCCATACCCTATAGCCCGTAATGAAGGAACTATAAATGGGGTGTAGCAATGTTGCTAAAGAGGTAGGGGTTTATAAACCCCTTTTTGGTGTACTGAAGGGTTAAAGTTTTTGGTCAAATTTGGGCATATTTCAAAATTACTGTAGGGTGGAAATTTACGGGGGTAACAGGTTTTTTCCCAGCAGATTTAAAAGTAGGAGGAACGGGGAAAGTAGTAAAGGGGAGAATAAAAATTTGGAAAGGAAAAGTAAAAATTTAGAGGAAAGGGGGCCGTGACCGATCTAGGATAGGGGAAAGAGGAAAAAAACAGAGATAGAGTGGGGTTAATTTAGTAGGTCAGGAGTGGAAATGATTATAGAACTAAGTAAAGTTGGGGGATTAGGAAATCCCTTTAGTTAAGTACATGTCCTAAAAAACCCGGAATTTTGTAATGGTGGGGATTAATCGCTAGCGGGTTTCGGGTTTGTACATGTGTGATAGTAAAAGGGAACTTAGTAAAGCAAGTCATTTTTAGAAAAAACCCCGTAGATGTAAGTACAAAGAGGGGATTTAAACCCATAGGCTAGATGTAGTAAATAGATTTTTTTTTGTCCGAAAATTTAAAGGGAAAGTAGAGGCGTTGGTTGTAGATAATCCTCCAATAAAGTTAAAATTTGGGGAAATGTAGGGGGATGTGGGAACCTCAGTTTATTTTTTTTAGGTCAGCGTAAAAAATAGGGCGAAAACCCAAATTTAAGAAAAGAAAAGCAAAAATTTCCCGCTCAGATTTTAGATGTATCTAGAGAGGAATTCTTAGAAAAGAAACGAAAGAAAGCACGTCAATCTGTGTAGAAAAAGGCTGGGGAAGGTACAAATTAAAGGGCAGTGTAGAGGTAAAGGTTTAGTTAGGTTTGAGATAAGGGAAAATTGTTATATAGAGGGGTATACCCCCCAAATTTGACAAAAGTGACAGTTTTATTGTATAAAGTTTAGAGAACTGTGTTTAAAGTTGGGGACCCTGACTCGTTAAATGTCAGGCCCTTTGGTATAAAGGGAAAAAAAGTGAAGGGGTTTTCGGGAATTTTTTCGGGCCCGGAGTAATGGCAGAGGTTTTGGAGGTACTGTCCCCATTTAGTTTTTTGTCCCCCACTAATAAGGGTATGTAAGTAAAGTTCCCTTAGGAAAAAAAGCCTTTGATTGATACTCCGTTTAAGAGGGGTTGCCGTCGAAAAAGTTGGGCCATCGAACCATGACTGAAGGCCCCGGTCCCTTTGCTATTTAGATTATCTCCCCGATATCCAAAAACTATTTTGCATATAATTGAAACTGGAGAGTACAGGCATTTGTAATATGTACAGTAATTAGGAGTTGGCCCAAGGAAAAAGCTTACCCATTTTGGATCGAGTTTAGTGACCTTATGGGAAAGTAAAATAGGTTTTTTGTCATTAAGGGGGTTAAATACAACAAACCCTTTACCCAAAGTGTAACGGGTTTTGTAGAGAAGTTTTAAAAGGTAGGGTTTGGGAAACAAATGTTGAAGCGTTGGGTAGTGAAGACCCAGAGATTTGGGGGTAGGTAATTTTAATGCTATGTTGTTTGCTTACCGAAGGTTTCCCCAAAAAAGTTTGGGATTTTTTTCCTTTGAGTTTCTTTTTGGTAGAAAAATCCGTGGCCGATAACTGTGCTAAGAGAGTTATGGGCTGGTAAAACGGAGAATGATAGGGTTTTAAAAACCCCTTCCCCGTATGTTTAAAGGGTTTGCCCAAAAAAAAGGTTTTGGGGGATACGTGTAAGATAGCTCAGGGAACATTTTGCAAAAAAAGTTTCTAGATACAAAAAATAATTTTCAAAAGGAAGGCTAGAGATAGGGGTTTAAAGGGAGGTAGTAAGGTACTTTATTGTTACCTAGAAACATAATTTAAATTGGGTTTTTAATTGGAAGGGGCCTTACGTAGTAGTAAGGTTTGTAAATAGCCCAGATTTTTCAGGAAGATGTAACGGAAAATTTAAAACGTTTCCTGCAAACATGCTGGGAAAAAAAAATTTCTGTAAAGGAAGGATGATTTGTAAGTCATACCCGAAAAGGGTATTTTAAAGTAAGGTTGGAGCAGTTTTTGTAGGGGGGGGATCAGAGAGAAATTTTGACCCGATTAGATCCGAATGAAAATAGTGAAGATTTCGAGTAGAGTAGAAAAGGGGTTAGTTTTGTGTCCTATAAACAGGGTACAGAAAGTACAAAGTTTTAGAGGGAAATCCAAGTTACCCGTAGCATGTAAACAAAGGAATAGTGATTTGTTAGACAATTTTTCAAAATTTTGGCGATTTTATTTTGTTGTGTATTTTTTTTGATTTTTTTAAGTTTATTCAAATTTCGGCGCCCTTGCCCTTTTCCGGGTAAAAGATTTGACGAAAAAGGGTCAGCCCAAAACTTGTAGAGTGGGGGGAAATCAAAAAAGGGTTTTCCCGACTTTAAGGCCCAGCTTAAGGGTCCGCCTATTTTTAAATTGGGCCCCCTATTTTGATAGAATTTTATATTGGGGAGTAGATCTTTAGTGTAGGTTTAGGCTCATATTCCCTTCCGGGAAAATGATGGGGAAAAAATTTCCCGTAGCGTATGTAGTTGAAAATTGCTACCTAGGGAGCAAAAGTACTCATTTATAGAGAAGGAGTGTTTTTGCGAAGTAAAGGGGCCCTAGCTAAGTTTCACCGGGATTTTTTTCGGTAAAACTTTTATTAAAAGACAGGGAATTTTTAATTTTAAAAAAAAACCCTCATTATTTTAATAAAGCGAAATTGCAACTCCAGGGTTTTGAATGGGGGATTGGCATTGCGCCATATTTGGATCAGTATTAGAGCAATTCCGGAAAAGAAAAGTAGGGCGATTATTTTAGTAGGGGTTAACAGGTGGCTAAATTATATGGTGTTTCAAAAGTGACAGTGTGTGTTTTTTTTTTTTGTTTTTGCTATTTTCATAAGGCAAAAATTTTTCTTTCAA
Source organism: Mercenaria mercenaria (assembly GCF_021730395.1). Lineage (NCBI taxonomy): Eukaryota > Metazoa > Mollusca > Bivalvia > Venerida > Veneridae > Mercenaria > Mercenaria mercenaria. The sequence goes on along the minus strand of NW_026460350.1, from coordinate 2,484 downwards.
TTAAGAAAATTATGAATTTTTTTTTTTAAGGGGGGGCGGTTTTCCCCAAAAATTTACTTTTTGGGCCTTATTTTTCTGTAGTGTAAAAACAGGTTTGCATATCTTTTTGTAAATTTTTTTAGTTATTGGGTAAATGTAAGATTTCCCCCCATGAAAAAACCTCCCTTTTTTCTGTATTTATAACTTAAATTTCCATGTAATTTCTTAAATTCGGTTAGTAATAAGAAAAATTGTTTTTTTTAAAAATTCATTAAATTTATGTTTTTATCCCCCAAAAACTTAAAAAGGGCCCCCAAAATTTTTCAAATTAAAATTTGCGCCAAAGTATTTTGATTTCCCGGCTATATTTGTGAATCCCGTGCAAAGCCCAAAATCGGGGCTAGGCTTTTCCGTAAACCCCTGAATTTAGTTTTGGGGGGGAAAATTTTTTCCTTTTTTAAAAAACTGGACTAATATGCTTGCGAAACCCCCTTTCGTTTTTTGGGCGAAACTATGTCGAATTATTTTTTTTGCTGAAATTTTTGCTCGATCGAGGGAAAAAAATTTTTTTTGTTAGGGTTTTTTTTATGATTTTTTTTATTACGATTTTTTTTTTGGTAAAAAAAAATTTTGCATTCCCACAGAATTCTGAAATTTTCTTTTTGGGACCTGATTTTGGTATTTTTAGTATGTTAGGATAATTTTATTAAATTTTTAAAACTTTTTAAATCATTTTGAAAGAGGAATCAAAAGTTTTTATTTATATAAGATGTAAAAATTTTTACGAAAAATTTTTATCGTGGGTAATTGTAAAAACATGTTTTAAAAAAATTATGTTTAAACATTTTGTTTAAATTTTGGGAAAGGCCCCCATGCATTTTATTGTTATGTATAAATCTAAATGGAAAATTAAATACTGTTATGTAATTATTATTGTAATTTGTAATTGTGTGCCAGTCAAAAGCACATTAATTTTAAAGTCCGGGGGTTTTAAATGTATGGATTAATTTATAAAGGATCCAACACATATTAAATTTGGGTTTACATTGAATTTGTTTTTGGGAGTTGTAAATAAAAAGCTGCATTTTAAAAGTCCGAACATAATGTTTTTAAACATATCCCTTTTTTATCTTTTTATCTTTAAAAATTTTGTCTTTTAAATAAGTAAACTTTTTAATATGGAAATAATAAAATGAGTATTTTAATCATTGACTTTGAACTGGTAGCACATATATTTTGGGATAAGTAGACGTATTAATTTTTGGGCCTACGGAGTATGGTGTACCCCAAAAAGGGGCAGTTTTATGCCCCGACTTTTTTGTTTTGCTATGGGTTTTCCATTTTTATATATTTTAGCTTTTCCCCCAGACGATTTTAACCCGGTGATGTCATAAAAACCGGGAAGTTTTTAAAACCCAGGTTCCCCTTTTTTCAGGTTTGCCCGGGTGTACCCCAGCCCCTGGGCTTTGTCCATGGGTTTTCCGTAAACCCGCCCAAAACCCATGATTTTTGTTAAAACCCCTGAAGTCAGGGTTTGGGATTGGGGAAAAACCCACCACCTAGGGGGGCCCAAAAGGAAACAACGTATTCACGGTTTTAAAAAGGGGCTGTTTTTTTGAATTTAAAGCTTTTTTTTTTGTGCTCTTAAAAATTCACAATACATTTAAAAACCTGTGTCACGTCAGATTAGGGAAAGGATATAAAAACTTTTGTATCTAGAGTACTGAACTTTCTTTTTTTTTCTTTTTTTCTAATCAGTTTTTTTTTTTTTTTCATATCTATTTTATTGTTTAAAAATTCTTATGTAAATAAATTTTTAAATATTGTAAAGGGTGTTGATTTGTTTTGATGGTTACTGTCGCCGGTACGGCCTTTCCTGTCACATAGTCGGGCCACAAAAGTGGCCCTCTGGCAGTCTTAGGGTTAATGTATGACACACCAATGCAAAACTCAAAACGTATACATGCATCGCGTTTTTTTTGGACTTTATACTACTAGCTGATTAGCGGGAAGCTGACCATAGAATATTGCATAGCTTAATCTGGCACCTCATTATGTAAGATTATAAAACGATTTACATACCCCAATCATGTAGAGATTTACCCTAAGCCTTCTTTACGCAAGGGAAACAATCTAATTATATAGTGAAATTGTTGAGTGAACACCGTTTCTTAATCCTAATCCTGCCCATGTTATATCAGTGCAAAGGAAAAGTAACCTATCTATGATAAATGCCGGTCAATAGCTATTCATAGCCAATGTTGATTTGTTGTGCCATACCAACAATAAATAAAATTTGTATTGTATTGTATTTTCACACTGGATAACCGGCTATCTTGACGCCCGCTGGAAATGTAACTCAGCTGGAAATGTAACGCAGCTGTAAATAGGTAGGTAAAGTTTTTCATTTATTTCTATTAAAACGAAGCCAATTCTTGCAAATCAACTTGACAGTTTTATCAAGGAATGACCATTGCTTACATTTACAATTTCTGGGCCAAAAAC
>NW_026460349.1:0-4077 GCF_021730395.1 Mercenaria mercenaria | reverse complement strand
GATCGTTATGTTTTGAGATATTCGCTAACAATTTCTTCACTTTGAAAAATCGAGCAAAAATCCAAAGTTTTGCGCAAATTGTTTTGTTTATGAACAACCTGTGAAAAATTTTATCATCTGGTTGAACAGATGTGTCCTTTCGGAACACCTGTGTGAAGTTTCCGGGTTCTACGTTATTCCTGAAAAAGTATATTAGCCGTTAAATAGGCATGGTCGAAAAAAAAAGACTGTCGAAAACGGCCGCTAGTGCTGTCGTTGAACTCAGATGTTAGCATTTATAGACTATCCATTAACTCCGATGATTTTGAATACTTTTGTAAGTAAAAAGTATTATTTGGCAGTGATTTGACGGAAACGTAATTATTTTTAAAATTGGCACTTTCATTTCAAGAGGCTTTAGGACTATATTCCTTCACACCCGGGCTGAATTTAAACGTAGTTCACGCGTTCTTGCCATTTTTCCAGCATGCGAAAGCCAACCATATATTTTTTTGCAGTTACACCGAAGCAATATAGTACATATTGCAATTTTGCCAGCTTTTGATGGTGGAGGAAAACCACTACCAGGTGCCTCCGGGCTACTACAGAAAGTAATTTCACCTCGGGTTTTGCAGTGCAAATGATTGCTTCTGGCCGTCAGTCCTTGATGGTGCTAGATGGTGTATAATATTATTTGCTCATACAAAAATTATTTAATTGCTCCTAATGTAAATCTGCTATTTTGTTTTATTCATAAATACCCTTTCAACAAATACCAGTTTATTCATGGTCTAAAACTGCAAGTTGTTGATGTATAGAGGCAAACGATTGAAAACGATTGTTTCAAATCTAAATAAGCAGTACTTTGCAAAATCTCACATGAATGTTAATTAGTTATTTCTTAGCATGGCAGCCACATGTAGCTTTAATCAACATATAAACAAGGTAGATCGGAACTGTTCTTTGCTTGTTTACGATCTTACGATAACGGATCCCAGAATTTGTCACAAGAGTTATCCCCCTTTTGTGCATTTTTACGCATTTGCTCTTTCTGTCTTACACTGTTATTTTGTACAACGCTAGATATTGTATATTGTTTCACATACATAATGTCTTTTTGTTTAAAAATAAAATTTTTTACGCATACACAGTATTATGTGAAATAATGTCTCTGTACACCTCATACACCGCTGAACAATAGTAACAGATGTACATCATTCTGGAATCAAATGTAAACTATATACATTATCGAGAAACGACTGGCAACTTAATAAATAAGTACATGCATGATCCATAAACAATATAACAATGAATTGAATTGAATTTTGAAATTATAAATCATGTATTACGTGAAAAAAGAAATAAAGCCATTATATCATTGCCTACCAACTGTAAATCAGCTATTCATCCAGCATATTTTTCTATTGAAAAAAGGTAAGGAAAAGGACATATTGAAACAAGTTAAATTGCCTTGCAATACATAGTTTGCAATCAAATAAAACCACATGCAAATAAAGTTATACTATACGACACTATAGTACAAACATTAATCAAAAATGCAACCTTGACCTTCCTGAGTTTCACTGTGTAATTAATAATATAAAATTAATTAAAAATACCACACTGAGTAACAAAGTTATGCTCCGGACACGAATTGTTGCTTGGAGACCGGACTCGAAACTGCGACCTTAATTTTCAAGGAAGGATGACGACTCTTGCATGTCTAAGATAATTTGGCTGTAGTAAACATTTGCGTAAATATTTCAAAATCTCTCGATGAATGATAAAGTCATACGCCAGACAAAAAAAAATGTTGCTTTATAAACCTATGGAAAAAATGAAATTAAAACCATATATTTGAAATTTTGTCTATGCATGTAGAAATTGCCAGTCTGACACAAAATACTTATATATAGGTCTGTGTTATTTTTTTTTGTTATACTGACATTGGAGGTGGCCATTAATGAATGGGCCTCAGCAATTCTTGTATCATTGGTAACACATGTTTGAAGTTTAAAATTAATACTTAAAAACAAAGAAGTATTATAGGTCTTTGTTAAAAATCAGTCCATGCATGTAGAATCAGATTCCGGACAAGACACTGCGGGCGGACGAACGGACAGACGAAAGGAACTAAGCAACTTTTAGACCCTAAACCAAACGGACAATGATAATGAATCAACCAGAATTACTCGACAAGGCAATAAGGACCATACATAAGTATATTCAAATGTTTACGGACTGCAAGTATACATATTTTACACAAATTAAAGACGAAAGAAGTCGCAAAAACACAGACAGACAAAACAGATCCAAAATATACATAAAGAAGAGACTCTACGGGGCATATTACATGTCTACAAGACATTTTTTTTACTTTGATACAGCTGTATTCTCGATAGCCGACAGCTGACTTCAACGACTGCCTTTTGCAAATACAGCGGCCGTTTTCGACAGTCTTTTTTTTTCGACCATGCCTATTTAACGGCTAATATACTTTTTCAGGAATAACGTAGAACCCGGAAACTTCACACAGGTGTTCCGAAAGGACACATCTGTTCAACCAGATGATAAAATTTTTCACAGGTTGTTCATAAACAAAACAATTTGCGCAAAACTTTGGAATTTTGCTCGATTTTTCAAAGTGAAGAAATTGTTAGCGAATATCTCAAAACATAACGATCGTTTTTGGCCCAGAAATTGTAAATGTAAGCAATGGTCATTCCTTGATAAAACTGTCAAGTTGATTTGCAAGAATTGGCTTCGTTTTAATAGAAATAAATGAAAAACTTTACCTACCTATTTACAGCTGCGTTACATTTCCAGCTGAGTTACATTTCCAGCGGGCGTCAGGATAGCCGGTTATCCAGTGTGATTTTATTGCCATGTATAATTATACAGTTATGCATCTATCAGTCTTGAAATTGATTCCTTCGATTTTCTCATATTTCTAGATATTTTTCCCATACTTTGACGCATATGTATGGGTAGCTGAGATTGTTCTTTTTCCAGCAGTAGCCTTTTCAACTTATTTCACTTGTGAAATTCTGTGTTTTTTGACATTTTAAAAAAAATCGTCTGTTTGCTGACAAATTTCACCACAAATAATGTCCTACTTTCCCCATGGCAATCAATTATTTGATCTTTACATAGTTTTGTATTAAGGTTGCTAATCCATGTGGCAAATATGCATGCTTTTCTCATGTTTGAGGTAAAAAGTGGGTAGTTTGGATGAGGTAGTAGGTAATTGTCACCTAAGCCTATCATGAAGTCTTTGCGGAGTTGTCTCCATTTTTTCCAAATATTTCATCCGGGCTCATTTTTTTTTTCAGCTCAAATAACTCTTTTTCAGGAAATGATATTTTAATAATTTTTTCAGTCCTTGTATTCTGATGCAGTTAACTTCACATACATATAGAAAGCTCCTTACTTGAAGTTTGTATTTTCAGTTACAATGCCTACGGGCCAATGAGACCAGAAAATGCTTTGTAAACAAAACTTATGACGCAATACATCATAAATTTACGCAGATGCCCACGAGAAATAAAGTCTCTGATTGGCCGTTACATATCACGTGGTAGCGTTGACCTACCATAAATCGTTATAGTAAGGTCTTTGGCATGCTGACACTCATATAACATGAACAAAGCAAAGACAAAGTGAACATACCTTTTAATCAATATCCCAGCAGACAATATATAAACTATAAAAAATGAAAACTTCCTTTAAATGATGCACAATCCCCCTACAAAAACAACATGTATATAAAGTCCGCCATTTTGGAAACCCACCAATTTTCGTGACCTTGACATTGTATTGTTTTAAAAGTATACAGCAGTTCAAAATATCTATTCCAACACAGTTGAAGCATAACCACAGTACAGGGGTGACTAACTCAAAGGTCTCTTAAGTCCTAAGGTGGTCGTAACGTCACCTTTTCTTGCTCGTAGGGATTTTTTTGATTAACTCAATCTTCTCGTAAGATACGAGATACCTTAAGTAATGCCGTATCTTAAGGTAAAAAAATTGGCGCCTTATCTATATCGTAAATAAATAGAAAATTGAAGAAATTAAGTTTTTTTTACTTTCTGATTAATA
>NW_026460348.1:0-11761 GCF_021730395.1 Mercenaria mercenaria | reverse complement strand
ATTCAATTCCCTCATTGATTTATGTAAAAAAATATCAAAGAATATCCAACATTAACCATTTTCCTGTGATTTCAACCTATGTATGGTACTGTATACAACGATTAATGTTACCGTGCTGACAACGCTAATTGCACTAATGATAAAACCAAATACCCTTTACCCACTGTGTTCTGTGATTTATCCTCCATTTATATTTTGGTCTTCAGTTTGACGCTAGATGCCCGTCACAATATATTAAAACAATCTGAACTTCTGAATTATTTTGACTACGACTAGATATTACCAAACGTTCACAAAGTCTAGGGAAAAAACTTCCAGTTAATTTCGACAAGATACTACTGTATTTTTTTAATAAAAATGGATGAATATTACCGAGTTGTTTTCCCTCAAATAGAAAGCAAACTATAGTTCAATGTGTAAAAAACACATCGCGTATGCGATATTTTCCATGACCTACATCCGTGGACATATTACGAAGACTGATACATGTACATCAATTAACAATAAATACATGAACCTACGGACAACATCTGCATAGTCAGTTGTTTTATTTCGTCGAGAGTTGCTATATAATCTGTATACACCAACATCAATTTCAAATCTATAATCTGTACATAGATTTAAGTGTATATCTGTATATGCTGCACATGAATGGCATTAGTTGCAGAATCAGAGCTACTTGAAATAAATACCTGTGATATTTTGCTTTTGCAACTAACACGTAACGATACATAGCATCTGACTAAAGTACATATCCTATTACGCGACGCATAGGATCTGAGAACGCCTATTCATTGCCTCGTTCTGACGGCCGTTTCGCAGCCAATCACAAAGCCTAACTTACAAGCCAACTTACAACATCTACAACTCTACCTGTAGCCTTGACTTTTGATATTTCATTCTTATGTCATAATGTATCAGATAGCCCGGTACTATCCGATAGGCCACGTTGCTTTGTAATCGAGGGTCCCTGGGTCGACCCTGGAATAACTGCACATTTTTCTTACTCTTTTGACATCCGAACAGGTCGTCTGATTGGATAAAAATAAAAATAGCAATACTGGAATCCAAAAGATACAGAAAGACGACTGTGAATGTCCGTTCTCAGATCTTCGTTTGAAGATCAAGTACTTTAGTCCAGATTGGCGGTCCATAGAAAATACTTAGGGCGTGGTAAAGTACAAACGTGATCAAATTTAACCTCGTCAATCTCCCGATAACTAGAGTGACACCTATGTCTTTACTATCATCATCGTTTGATGTAAACGCCCATTCGGTCGGCGAGCTTTTTCTGCAAATTCGCAGTATATAGCAAGCAATGTTTAAGATAGTTTATGTAAGTATAAAACCCACACGGATAATAATCAAATATTATTACAACGTGATATGGTCGATGTAAATTGTTTGTGAATCATCAATGCCGCCGATAAATAGTCTAAGTAGATAGTATTACAGAAAAATTAAGCTGAAAGTTGAAATTCTGGTTGAAATACGTCCATTTTAAATACTTAAAACATAATATAGTCTAATGTATACTATAAAAGTAATAATTTCTTTCCTAAAATTCCCGTACTCGTTAATTCAAGTTTGTAATCATGATCGTGTTTGTTACAAATGCATTTATCACATCTTTTTTTTTGCGACGGTAAAGTTGTTCATTCGCTATCAATCTCTTCTGAAATGTAGGTTTTTTTTTTCTTGACATGATGAAGTGTTCAGGGAAGATTTTTCGTTAAAAAAACCTTTAAAAATCATTATAATTATACAAAATAATAAAAATAATAATACGACGTCCATTAGGCATCACGATAAAATATTATGATAATTGAATTCATTTTGGATATGGTTATAATTATCGGTTGCATCACCATTAAGCATGGCAGTGAAATAAAAGTAAATCCTACGTTCTTTTTTTATTTTCTTCAGGTGGTATTTAAAAAAAGACGGGCAACTAAAATGATAACAGCTGACAATATCATGTTATGATTCTGTTTTATTTACCCCTGCCACCGGCGAACTATATGGGCAAGCCTTTACTGTGCCCAAACACCAATTATGTTGACTGCGTCGTTATGCTACGCTTCCGTTTGGGTTCTTGTTGATTTCTGTGCAGTTTCCTGTTATTGAACTAAAATAGACTGATCGTCTCACGGCGTAGTTCCTGACTTTCCGGTTATTGTCGGCATCTTCATTTTCTTGCTAGATAAACGTCTGGTCGTTTGGTCTGCACCCTTTCGATTTTTCTTAGAAGGTGTCTCATCAGACGTCCGCCCCCCCCCACGTATCCTGCAGTTTCCAATTATGATGTGCCCCTATCGAGTCCCGGAGTGCTGATGAACCAGCTGGATAAACTGGAAAAAGCACCCCCAGAGATTTTAATCCGCAATAAGTAGGAGAGATTCCAGCCGTGGGTCGTGGCGCGCATTATCGGTGTAAATCCGACCCGATAACCTTCAGTTGATAAGATGTCCCCCTTTTTTTGTCACCAAAAGCCACCCTTCCTGATTTTGTCATGTGGAACGCTCACCTAGCCTGATGTTGCCAGTTGGGTGGCGCTGACCCTGTTAGCTCATATTGCCCTCATATTTTTGTATGTATGCATGTACCGCTAGGGAGCTCTTTCTTAACAATAACAGACAACAATTTGCAAAACATTGTTTCCAAAGATTCATCTTCAATCTTTATTCAGATCAAATTCAATTGTTGTAAGCGTTAATTTCTCTTCTCTCTTTTTTTTTTTGTCTAAGTTCCGGCGCTTACTTTTTTGTGTGTTTTGATTGCGAGTCAACCCCGACGATCGAAAAAAGTCAAAGTTTGAATTGGCGTGTAAATTTCATATTGTGACATAGAGGATATTACATGAGTGGTCCTTTTCATATTGCATGTTGAAACGAGTTGAATATAAAACAATAACTGGCGAGGTCTGCCGAGATTTTTTAATTGCATTTTATTGCATTTTTATTGCCTTCATGCGTTATCAGATTCATGTGGAAAGTCACAAATGTAATAGTCTTTTTTATAACATGTTATTTTCCCTGCCCGAGACATAAAAAATTCAATTCTTTTTTACTATTAACCATTTGACCAACTCCTTAATAAATAATTTATAGGCAAAACGTGCTTTATCACTAATTTTTCACATTGGCGGTTATACGTCGGGCGTATAATTCACGAGGGCGCCCGTAGTTGTATAAATAGTGGATACGCACTGTTTTGGCTAACTTATTTCGATTCTAAATGTGCTTTATTGTGTTAAAATTTTAATCAGACATGATGGAACTGTTTCTTCTTCTTCGTGCAGCATGGCGCCAATAGTAGGCATTTGTTCAAACACGCCGACCGGAATGTAATACGTCTTGCGGCAGAATTCTGTTCGGCGGAAATTACTGGCAATTCTTTAGCAAAAAGCGAAGAACTAATTCAGGTATTTGTATAAATTTAATCAAAACATTTTTGCAATGTGACATTTCGTGTAAACATGTTATTAAGTAAAATATTTCATGAAATTTGAAAGGGCTATTTCTTGATATACGAGGAATCTTTCAAAATATATGCCATACTTAATTTACCCATCATACAAAACTTTTTTACTATGATAAAACAATTAAGTAAAGTAAGAACTGACTTTTAAAGTCGGTCGTAGAAATCTAGCGGTGTGCCGTAACCATGGAAACGGCTACAGAAACTGGTAATCGCAGAAACTCAAAAACTTTCTTGTATCATATTTCAAAAGCTAGTAGTAATAGAAATTTGATTTTTTCAAATTTTCATTAAGTTATAAATACCTATTGTTTGCAGTGATTATATTCTAAATATTTAATTTAATTTCTTAATTGTCGTCAGCACGTGCAATTTTAGTAATAAGCACGTGCATTCAGTTGTAAAGCAAAAATGTGCCTTTTTAATCAGAAAATGTTTTCTGGACTTAATTACAACTATTGCTGATTTTTGGCTTGAAAATATAGTATAATACACATGCAATTAAAATTCTAAAAATTTTGATACGTCTGTTTAACATCATTTTATATATTTATGCAGCGGATTGCATGCCATATAGGCTATTAAGTCGCTTCCTTTTTCAGTACATATGGACAATGAAGTTAATTAATAATGCGGTAAATATCGGCTTGGAATATTTAATAGATATTATATGAAAAACAGTAAAGTTTATTTAATTAATGGTTTGAAAACATGTGGATACATTGTTTTATGACATTGTCTTTTGTTAGCTGTCAGTATTGTATAGATACTCTTATCATATTATAATGCAAGCATAAAATTGTTCCCTTTTTCGTTGATATTTTTGCTATTACTGGTACGAAATCAAGTATTTTAGATTTTATACTTCTAATTCTTTAATAATTAATCATATTACCGGACTTCTCTCCATTATTCAGCGGAACCATTATGGGAGTAAACGGGCCCTAGATTTAAAGGCTTCCAGTGTGTGTAGAGCGGTTCTACCAAAGTGATGCTAATGTACATGTGAAAGAATGTACGATGAAATTTGCGAAATAATAATAATGTTCTGCATATTTCTTATTTTCGGAGTGGGTCACTTACTGTTACTCTGTTGAAATCTCGTATTATGCAATACACTTTCCAGAGATATCATCACCATCGGTATGTTATCAAGTACTATATATTTTGTATAGACCAGATGGAAAAATAAAAGGAAAATACGATGTTTTTGAAAGAGTATGACAGTATTTCTTTCTGCACTTTGTAAGTAGAAATACATCCTCTGCATGCGGTTACGAAGAAAAAATACATATGTTAAAGTGACAGTTTGCAATGTTATCTTTATACATTTTCATTCCGGCTCCGTTGCTTCAATAAGTCGCATATTTCTAGTTATTTTATATACAAAGCACTTTACAGTTTTTTGACAAATTGTAAAACAAAATGAAACCCCAAATGATCGTTTTACTATGATGACTTACATTCTAAACATTAAAAAAACATACATATCCCAATAATCTCGTTTTAAAAAGCAAACAGAACGAAAGTATAGGACATGTGAAAGGATGAATTTCAAGTGTTAATGAATAACTGCGGTTTGGCCCAAACCCCGGATCCTCCCCCGCCACACGCACAAAACACTTACTCAAATTGAGCAACTTGAATAAATCCTAGACGTCTCAGTGCTAGGATTTATTCTGTATTGCAACTTTGTACGACTGTTCCGGGTACTTATAAATATGCACACTATATTAGAATCAATTTGCTTGAGTGAAAATACCAAATGGTACAAAGGTTACATTCTTCATTTGTTTCATATAAAAATTAAATCTTGAGACCTCATTTTCAGTGCTTTACAGCTTTCAATGAGATAAAAACACATATATAGCCATTAAATAACATGTCTTTTCACCAAAAAATAAAAAATTTATATATATTGAGATGTTAGGTTACATATATTAAAGAAACATCTGTCTGAAAAACATCGCCATCTGAAAATACGCCCATGAAATTTGTCATTTAGCGATAATGCGTATACATGAAGACATGGAAATTCACAGTGAAAGTGATCTAGATCTTTTCTCAATACAATAAGCAATACAGCTAAGCCAAAGCTATAACTGTCACATCCTTATCTGACTCATATACAAGATCTCATCAAAAACATGGAACTACATTTTGAATTGCAAAAAACAGATCATCTGACATCATCTTACATCTTGCTTGGCGAACTTCTCTTTTCGTAACACTGGGGCTCATTGTCCCTGCGTAGTTAGTGGGGACCGTTTGCGCTATGCTAATGCCAAATGCAAAATAAGAAGTTGTTAAATTGCTAAATGTCAATAGCTTAATGTTAAGTCACATACTTAATGCAAAATGCTACATACAAAATACTATATGCCGTATACAAAATGCTAAATGTCATAAAAACTCTACATGCAGCCAGGAAAACTTGCAGCAATTACAAGGCAGAGACTGAAGCACTCACAAAGGGCCCGTCTCAATGGCTGAAGACTCGGCTGAAGAAAGCTCCTCAGTCGTCTTTCTCACATATGCACTGTCTTTTATGGAAGTTCTGATCAACAATAAAGCTCCGCACTAGCCAGGAGCATGCAGAGCCTGAGTATAACCTGCAAAGAAGCACTTCAGTTTGATTACATCCATTCTGGACTTGCAGACAATGAAGAGGCAGACAACTTGGCTAAGCTAGAAACTCAGTCAGAACAACCAACAAAACCTGTGAGTTACAAGAAGAAAGTCACCATCATCAAGGCACTAACGAGACCAAGGATAGAGAAAGATGCTTTTCATCTCCCTAAACAAGTGATGTTGGTCAGGCTTCGCTTGGGGCACAACAAGCTCAATGCTCACATGTACAAGAAATACAGACTGGTACCATCGCCAATTATTCATATGATAAGCAAGATCAGACTGCGGAGCATATACTTCGGAGATATAAAAAGGCATGATCATGAGCGAGCTGCGACTTGGCCGATAGATACCTCAATGCACCTGAAACTGTATGGAGGCACTGAGTTTCGTCAAGTCTACTGGTCTGACAATGTAGTTGCGAACGAGAAGAAGAAGATAAAAACAAATCCTTTTTTGTCAAATGATAAATGGTAGTTCTTAAATTATCAATCTTTGTGATCTTTATCTCTTCAACTAATGAATGTAACTTTTACTCATTTGGAAAAAAAAAATGTGCTGTCTGTCTAATTTAAAGCAATAACGTTGCAGATGTTACAGGGACATGGAACCAAAACATTTTGCTGTAAAGTGTTTATTATATAGACTAAGATATGTAACAGAGAAAAAAGTTATGTAATGAAGGGGATGATTATATAACTGATATATTCAGCACTTTATTTCAATGGAAACTTAGCAATGAGCATTTTGACATTTATTGTTTTAACAAAAAGCATTTATCATTGACAATTACCGTTCGAAAGCCAATATTTGAAGTTAAGCAGTTCGTAAATAGCATTTTTTTTTTTCATTTTGCATTACATTTTTGCAGTTACCTTGCGCATTGACCTTCCATAGGCATATCGCATTTGGTATGTTTTCATTTTATATAAGTATTGGCATTTTGCATTAAGTGATTGGCATTTAGGGATTAAGTATTTGGTGTTTAGCATTAAGTTATTGACATTTTGCATTAAATAATTGTCATTTAACATTTGGCTATATTCATGGCGCACCGGCCTTCAATACATATCAAAAGCCAGATGCCATATCCTTTGTGCTAATGCCTATAATTATTGCCAATGACAAATACTACTCGTCAAATGCTTTAAATTTGTGAGTTAATAATAATCTGTATCCCTTACACTAAAGACTGTTACTTTAATTACGTGAAAGCATATGAAGTTCTATCAGCCTGATATGAAGCAATAAATGTTCTGAGGGTTATGAGATGACATATCGAAACTTTCACTCTAAAATGTTAAGAAATATTTTTAATAGAGACAAAGTTATGTTACAAAGGCCAATGACTATTTACAGGATGCATTTATACACTGATTATTCAGCTCTTTTTCTGAAAAAGTATTAGCAATACGCATTTGGCATTTACTGTTTCGTATTTGCAATTAACAAATTATCATTTATGTTTGACAATTACAAATGTACCATTTCTAAGGGAATATTTTATATTAAGCATATGCAAATAGCATTTTGCAATAAATGTTGGTCATTTTGGGATTTGGCATGAGCATGGCACATCGGCTTTCCATAGCCTTCAATTGTACTTAATTAATGTCATTTCGTTTTCAAAACATTTTGCATAAGGTGTTTGACATTTAGCATTGTTATCTGATATTTAGCAATTGACAAATAACATGGCGCACCAGGTTTCCATATAAACATGTACATAAGCATCACCTTGGTAGAGCCGTTCTACACACAATGGAAGTCTTTGCTCTAGTCCTAGTTTACTCCCATTATTGTATCGCTAAATTATGGAGAGAGTCCAATATGATTTAATTATTAAAGTGATAGAAGTATGAAATCTAAAATACTTGAATTCGTAACAGTAATAGAAAAATAATCAACGAAATGAGAACAATTTTATGCATGGCATTATATGTTAGTGTACTATACAATATGACAGGTAACAATGTCACAAAAGAAAATAATAATTCATTCACATGTTTTCCAATAATTAATTTAGTAATCTTTTTTTTCATATTATATATGTTAAATACTCCAAGTCGAGATTCAACGAGTTATTCCCTAACTTCATTGTCCATGTGTATTGAAAACGGAAGCGAATGAATAACGTATATGGCATGCAATCCGCTGCATTGATATATGAAATGGTATTATACAACATTTTCAAGCCAAAAATCAGCCATAGTTGTAATTCAGTCAAGAAAACATTTTCTGATTAAAAGAGGCACCTTGTTGATTCACAACTGAATGCACGTGCTAATAACTAAAATTGAACCTGCTGACGAAATTTAATAAGATATTTAGAATATAATCACTGCAAACAATAGGTATTCATAACTTAATAAAAATATGAAAAAATCAAGTTTCTAATACCATCCTTTTTGAAATATGACAAAAGAAAGATTTTTAGTTTTCGCGATTCAGCTTCAGTTTGCCGTTTCCATTTGGGTTTTTGGCCACCCCTAAATTTTACGACCTCATTTTAAAAACCCCCATTTGTTGCCGAACTGTATTCTTATCTGGGTAAAAAAGTTTTGTATGTTGGGTAAATTAAAATCCTTACGGAGGGCCCTTGCACACGAAAGTTTCTTCAGATATGATGCGTACATGGCGCTAAATATCACGTTGACGTGACGTCAACATAACATTGTTGTGGTTAAAAACCACCAATTGTTTTCCCATAGACTTACATTGTAACATTATGGCGTGTACGGCCTTCCGTACATCGAAACATGTATATCTAATTACAAGTTTTTCAAGAACTATCTTAGTTCTACCCAAAATATCGGACGAAAACATATGAATAGTGATACTTTATTTAAGTAATTTTCGTTGAATGAGGATACCCCTGTTTACATCATTGACATGGCGGGAGAAATTCGTTTGATAAAAACTTTTTCAATACATATAAAATGTAGCAAATTTTGTCAAAATGTATAGTAAAATACTGTAAATGCAGTGAAAAAATATCAAGTTTGAAAAAATAATCACTTTCGGGGTTTGTTTACATGACTGAACAATCAGACCGCACAGACGTTACCTTATTCCCAGGTATACACTTACCCTCTTTCCCAGTAAGTTCCCTGTACTTTTTGAATTGGTGGTCTCTGACCTATAGATGAATGTTTCGTATCATTTTTTCCCAAATTTTTTACAGTGATATTGTGAAACATGATCCAATACCAAATGTCTTACAAAGTTTCATCAAGAATTTTTCAGTTTTAAAAAAGATATGGACAGTTTACTGGGGTCACCCCCTGTCGATTTTATGCCATACTCGTCCCTGTTGTCGTCAGATTGCATTTTTTCGTGAAAATTTCAGTTATCTGCATTTGATTTGACTTTGAAGCTGAAATGCGATTCATTCCGTAAAAAATAGAAATAAGGTCTAATAATTTTGATCATTCTGTAACATTACAGAGATAGAAGCACAGCTGTGCGCGTTATTTGAGAAATACATGTCTGGGCTTTTTAGGCAATATAAGTCTATGTGTGATTCATGAAGAATACTTTAGAAATGAGAATTTAATGTGCTACGAGCGATGTTCGAAAGTAAAGCAACTTGGTCTGTATTATGCTTATATGTTGAAAATTACTTTTAACTAAATTATAAAATAATTTCTCGTCATCACTTCTTTAGCAGTTATTCAGTACTCTAACTTAAAAGGGGCTTATTTGACCATTATGTTATATACAGGTGACTAGACATTACAAAAATAAAAATAAAAAGAAATCTAATTCCTATTAAAACGTTTTTCGTCCCTTGAAAATGTTGATTTTTGGAGTATTTATTACATAATTTTCTGCAGTACTTTGTACTTCAGTTTTGATAGAAAACAATTTAAATGCGAAAGAAGCATTTTATTTCGAATATACCTCGTCACAATTTAATTTATAGTTATTTTCATGTCAAGAGTAAAACCCTGGTATACTTAAAACACTTGTAACTATAATCTGAAATGTGTCATCTAGAACGTGACAAAAGCCTGGGAAAAGTAGACAGGATTCTTTAATTTGTGACAATGCAGTTGAGGTAAGGGTCTGTTTCTTTCGCGCAAGGAATCGTCTCATTAAGGAAATATTTTAACCAATTAATTCTAGGATTGCTCGATGAATGTCAAGGTTGAAATCTTGACAAGACGTCTTATGCGTGATACACCTGACCATTTAGGCAAATATTTTCGTAAATATCTTCCAAACACGCTCAAGGAATGTCAAATGTATAGTTACATGGCCTTTCAACCTCAAACAAAGCCTTGGTCTTGAATTTAAGGCTCTTCAGCGCG
Organism: Mercenaria mercenaria; assembly: GCF_021730395.1. Lineage (NCBI taxonomy): Eukaryota > Metazoa > Mollusca > Bivalvia > Venerida > Veneridae > Mercenaria > Mercenaria mercenaria. The sequence goes on along the minus strand of NW_026460348.1, from coordinate 1,337 downwards.
ACATGCTATGTAAGTAGTCGAACATCTTATCTACAATGATATTTGCCGAGCCCTTGATGAAGGAAAGGAAGTGCCTGCAGTATTCTGCGATATTTCTAAAGCCTTTGACCGGGTGTGGCATCGTGGACTTTTACAGAAACTGTCTTTCACTGGGGGTAAAGGGGGTTTCACTTATTCAGTGGTTTCTTCCTATCTGCCCGTCCCGTAAACAACGTGTTGTCTATGCAACGCCTCTTCTATTTTGGTCTCAGATTAATGCTGGCGTTCCTCAAGGGTCCATACTCGGCCCTCTTCTGTTTTTGACCTATACAACGAAATTGTCTCTATTACCACTCTAACTTTCGTCTTTTTGCTGAAGACACCAGTCTGTACATAATAGTCGAAAATCCCAATCAGGCATCAACTGCCTTAAATTCAGATCTCCAAAGTATTCATTCTTGGTCTGAGTCCTGGTTAGTATCTTCAATCCATCAAAGACTGAATCAATGGTCTTCTCACGCAAACACCCAAACCACATCATCCAATGTTATCTATGAACAAAGCAGCAATCACAGAGGTATCTACTCATAAAACATCTTAGACTAACTTTCTCAAACGACCTGAAGTGGTCAACCCATATTTCCATCATAATGAAAAAAGCATGGCAGAGGATTGGAATAATGAGGTCGCTGAAATTTGTGCTTAACCCCTCTGGCCTTGAACGAATGTATTTTCATTCATTCGCCCTCTTCTTGAATCTCAGAATGTTCTGGGACAACTGTAGTGAGCTCTGAAAAATGATTTTTGAGGCAGTCCATAACGAAGCAGCTCGATAGTAAAACCGGTGCAACAAAATTATGCAATACCAGAAACTATTACATGATTTGAAGTGGAAGGGCCCTCGCAGAGCGGAGGAAAAACATCGTCTCATCTTATTCTACAAAATGCTTTATGGTCTATCTCCATCTTACATGTCTGATCTCATTCCAGGTTTGTGATCAAAAATTTAAAGATGGAGGCTACAATCTAAAAAACATAAGAGGGTAAACGTCAGGACACATCTTACAATTCTTCATTTCTGCCCAAAACAATCCGTGACTGGAATGCATTACCACAAACGACGAAAGAAGCAGCTACCCTAACAGCTTTCAATTCCGCACTAAACAAAAACTTATCTAAATCTTCTCCTCTGTTTAACTGTGGCTCTAGAAAGGGACAAATTCTTTCATACTCGATTGCGTCTTGGGTGCAGTTCTCTTAATTATGACATCCAAAGAAGATCTTTAACTGAATCCGCTCTTTGCACCTGTGGAAACATGAGCCGTCGATCACTACCCTGCTTCGTTGTCGTAAAAATC
>NW_026460347.1:0-21114 GCF_021730395.1 Mercenaria mercenaria | reverse complement strand
GAGTATTTATCCAAACAAAAGTTGATTAAAATTAAACATACTGAAATATAGAACGAGTTCTGAAGTTTACATAAATTCATTATGATTCGTATACATTTACATATATCATTTTATTTGAGTCATATTTAGCCAAGTGGTATACTATGTATATTTATGTAGAGATAGGCCCTAAAATTTTCAATGATAGAATTACATTAAATGAAGTCTAGAAATTAATTTCTAAGTCCTTGAAATAACCAAAAATGATTTCACAAATGTGAAGTTTATGATAGTTTTGTTAATATCTATAACAGAAGTTTTAATTTTTGATTTAAAGTTGTGATCCACAAAGAATGACAACTCTTGCCTTGGGCTAGTACTTATAAGTAGAGATCTATTAGTTTACTTCCCTTGCAGTTACACAATTGAGTGGAAAATGAAAACTCTTTAAGACACAATATCATACTTTTTTGCACAACAAAATCATTAAGGATTTATTCATTTGTGTTTGATTTACCCCTCAAGACATGGTTCCTATGATTCTGTCAACTTACATATGGTAAAAAATTAACTTTTAACAAGCCAATAATAAAACGAAGTACCAGTAGGTAAATAATAGTGCAGATAATACAGTTTTGCTTGTATCAAAATGTCACAATAGATGCATTTTTGTAATACAGAACACCTGGTAGGATTAGTAAATGTGCAATTATATTGATCTCTATTTCCTATGCCTAATTTATGTCAATTTCAGCATGGGCCAACGCCAGCTGATCTGTTTAGCTCGTAGTTTATTACGAAAGAGCAGCATTTTGGTACTGGACGAGGCGACAGCGGCGGTAGATATGAAAACGGATGAATTGATACAAAACACGATCAAAATGGAGTTCAAAGACTGTACTGTATTGACCATTGCCCACAGATTAAACACAATTATAGATTATGACAGGTAATTAGTTGCTATTTTTTATTATATTGATGTATATAAGCCGGTATAAGAATCGTCACATGTTCGTTAAATTCAACCATATGGTGTATTTTGTAAATTAAAAAACCCAATATAGTATTTTCTGTTTAAGGTAATATATGGCTTTGAATACAATAAGGATCTATTCTTGAATTGTGTGGCAAAATTGGAAAATGTACACAATAATGAAAATGTATAACATTATACATTGCATTGATATTTTAAGTGCAATTTCCATTTTCCTGGCTACAAATTCAATTTTCTTGTATAATTTATGCTATCTTTCAATGTCTTATAATAATCGTCAGGTTTTTCTTATCATTTTCTATCAAAACACTTAACTTAAAACATTTCGTTTCCTTTTCAGAATTTTGGTATTGGAGCATGGAGAAATAAAAGAATTTGACAGTCCTAAAATATTACTAGAAAACAAGAATTCTTCGTTCTATAGTATGGCAAAAGATGCTGGTCTAGTTTGACAGATTTATAAATATTTCCTTCTTTCAACAACTTGCAGTCTGTGGTGTGAGGAATGACGCGGAATATGTTAAGTGATTTAAGCTCAATGTGCCAACAACGTTATTGATATAGGAAATAGAAAAACCGAAGTAAATTGAATTATATTTTATTCATTTTTATACGATTGAAATATCTGATCAAGTGTAAAGAACAATGAGCCATATTTGTATCAGAAGTTCTGGTCTTATAACAGTAATATATATATATATATATATATATATATATATATATATATATATATATATATATATATATATATATATAGTATGTTTGCTGTTCTAATGATACATATAACAAATGAGTTGTTCTGTTTTGATCAAATTTTGCAAAATGTACAAAAGTGAATAATAATAATTTCATTTGGGCATTAAAGGGGACGAATTTGATTGAAATGTTTATATTTTAGCTGTTCATGTTGTTTGTTATTTTTACATTGGCATTAACAAATGTCATTTACAGTCATACCATTTTACCGATATGTATTTATTTTAATCTTTATACTTAATTTTTATACTGCACTATGAAATAAAAACTGTAACAAAATTTCTCTTTATTGTTTTAATTAATTTCAAAGAGCCGGTTAACAAATTTTTAAATCAAGAACACGGATCGAAAAGGAATAATATGCATTGACTCACATGCTTTGTACCGCCATCTAAACAGATATTAATGTGCAGAGTAAAGACTCTTAAAATCCACCTACATTTTGCTTACATACATGCATATGATTTGCTTGCATAAAAATGTTTACAGCATCTCCGTTCTGCTGCTTCTATAAGTTTCAGCCTTGTGTTTTAAGTGTGGCGGCTTAAAATCTCTCCCAAGTCTGGTTCTTTCTAATCATTACATGGAGAGCATTTAACTTCACTATCATATTAATATAATAATAGAATTCCGGTTAAGCCTGTGTCAGTGGAAGTAAGAGATGGTACACATTTCAATATCTCTCATGAACAGGCTTTATTCCAATAGGCTGAAAAAGAGCATTACTTTGCACATTTCATATCGAGCTCTGAAAGCACCACGTAGACATGTGCAAATGACAAACATGCACACATTTTTACATTTGCCTAGTTGACTGGTATATTAACATCGTTAGGTGAAGGTAAACACAAAGATCAAGTTACATAATAATGATTTCAACATCGTTGCCATTAGTACAATGAAAAATATTCTTACCTATCATTCGTTCATTTATTTATTAAAAACATTTAACTAATCAGATATTCCTACACATACACAATTAATGGTAATTAACAGAAAAATGAACATAAATATGAATATGAATAGTAATCTATACCCCATATGGGAAAATTAGGCCCATCAATTTTTCACACGAGTGAAAATATTTAATATAGCGCAAAGAAGGAGCCCTTTACTTTATTTAAATTCATGGAAAAAGTATTTTAGGTATTTTAGCTTTGCAAACGATGTGATAATATTCAATGCATTGTCTTTCTTATGAATATTTTATTTTAAAAATGAATTTAAAAGAAAATGGTCTTTTTTGCGTATACTTTATGTCTGTCTATCTACAATTAAAAATATAGTAAAATATGGGTAATTTGCTGAAATTTCTTCTGTTTAACAAAGAATATATAGATTCTTATGTGTGCTTAAAGACCTTTGCAAACGACTTAGTAATCTATATTCATTTAGCTATTGTTTCATACTAAAAATAGCCATATAAAGGGACGAAACTCTTGCTTTACTTGAAGAGCTTGGCGTAAAGGTAAGTAAAACATCTTTTTATTATTGATGCAATATGCTATCACAGAATGATGTCAGAGTAAAATAACAAAGTATGTAAAATCTCTTCATATATACATTGTACATGTAGATAACTTTTCGCCTGTAGAAAACATTTCCAATTCCATATGTTTGGCCATTAGGCATTCCATTGGCCATCAAGACACAGACTTCGCTAAGATAGTTTCAAATGACTGAAAAACGAAATGATCAGTGTTTTAAAAATGTATTTCGGGGCGTAACAGTTTAAACAAAAGTAAATAATATTATAAATAATCAAGTGGTGTCAGCAACAATTACAAATTAGACTTTTTAACCAGGTTTTCAACGAAAACCTGAGTTATTAGATTGGGGTATGTCGTTGGTCGGGCGGGCGGGCGGATGGGCGGGCGGTGTCAAACTGGTGTTTCCGGTCAATAACTTTTGTTTCGGTAAAGATATTTGAATAAAACTTGGTTTGTATATAGCTTATATCAAGACAAAGGCTGGGATTGATTTTGGGGTTTCTGGGGTCAAGGTCAAGGTCACTGTTACTTAAAATAGAAAAACGGTTTCCGGTCAATAACTTAACTTAGGAATGAGCTATCATAGTGAAACTTGGTGTATAGAAAACTTATATAAAGTTGTAGCTTGGGATTGATTTTGGTGTTTCTGGGATCAAGGTCAATGTCATTGTTACTAAAAATAGGGTTAGGTTAGGGTTAGGGTTAGGGTTAGGGTTAGGGTTGTGCTTTAAAGTGGTGCACTATGATTCAATATACTTTTTTATTCTTATGAAAAGTGTTGAAAACCTGGTTTCGTGGCATTGCCCCGTTTCTTGTAATATGTATTTAGCTAGTTTACTTCCGAAAATTCTTCTGCATCTTTATATCAGGAAAAAGATACTAAAATATTTTACAACATGCGATGCCTCAAGAGCCAATACGTGATTTAGAAGTTCCTTGTTCCGTTCAAGGGAAAACAATCATCTCAATTGACTTTAAATGATCGAGAACAATCCATTAAATTTGGATTTCTTCAAGGAAGACAAGTGTGGTATTCTAAGAAGACGGCTTTTAAACACAATGCATCTCAAGTGCTGGTGTCCTATCCCTATATCAAATGTCCGTATGGACTAATTGTCTGTAAGAATGACAAATAGTACAAGGAAGACAAGTGTGGTATTCTAAGAAGAAGAAATTTGAACAATTAAATATACTTAAAAATAAATTGAAACATTTACGCGTTGGGATGGGAATAAACATTTTCGTTTTATCTTTTACACATCATATTAATTATTGAAATCCTAAATAATAGATTAAAGAATTAATACAATCCTGGTGGGATTCAATGTATGTCAGTAACAACTAGGCCAGGTATCCAGTTAGGAAAGCCTTTCAACATAAAACAAAGTTTCAAAAATCATGTATATATGAAACTTAATCTGATCTTAATTGATGATCATCAATTGAGTGAAACTGCTATATAAAAAGATAACTATATGAATTTTTCCCTAATTTTCATGAGTCAGTTCCTGAGTACAATTACAGAGTGACTTCTTGCGCACTTGAATAAAAGGAAGAAAATGCAGAATGTATTTACAGCAAATCATCTAGTTTCAACCACTTAATTTAAACGTGAATTGCAACAGGAAGTAAATGGTAACGTACATAATTTTGCTCTTTTACACCACAAGCTGGGTCAAGTGTTTAAGTGATGTGTTTCAATCTAATATTGTTTATGTATGTTTGTTAGATAGTTCATAATAAATTATTGAGTTACAATGTATAATAGACAGAAAACAAAATATATTTCGTACTTTGTTCCTAATATTGTAAACCTTTCCTGTCTTATTTTTCATTTTATAAAACTACACAGCGCAAAGGGCTTGGATTGTTTATTATGTCTGTTTTGAAAAGTTAAAATTGTTATGTAAGACCTTGTTGTACCTTTGGATTTGTGTTTTGAGCGAATTTGGGCTAAAGTCACATGAACTCCTTTCATATTTTTTGTTAGGTTCTGTTCTAACCGCTCATACAAACTATTTTTCCGACACTATCTGTCTCCCGATACTGACCAACCCTTTACAGGGACGTAGACACTTCCGTGCGCGTCAAGCCCAAAAAAAAAATCTGTTAGTAGAAAATAAAAGAAAATCGAGCCAAATAAAAGGGAAAGAAACATTTGTTAGTAATTAAAACAAGAGGACCATGATGGTCCTGAATCGCTCACCTGTCCCCAATTGACACAGTTTTGAACGGAGTATGACGTCTTTTTTTCTATTATTTGACAAAGTGACCTAGTTTTTGAGCTCATGTGACCTAGTTTTGAACTTGACCTAGATATCATCAAGATAAAACTTCTGACCAATTTTCATGAAGATCCATTGAAAAATATGGCCTCTAGAGAGGTCACAAGGTTTTTCTATTATTTGACGTAATGATCTAGTTTTTGAAGGCACGTGATCCAGTTTCGAACTTGACCTAGATATCATCGAGTTGAACATTCTGACCAATATTCATGAAAATCAATTCAAAAGTATGTCCTCTAGAGAGGTCACAAGGTTTTTCTATTTTTAGACCTACTGACCTAGTTTTTGACCGCAGTTTACCCAGTTTCGAACTTGACCTAGATATCATCAAGATGAACATTCAGACCAACTTTCATACAGATCGCATGAAAAATATGGCCTCTAGAGAGGTCACAATATTTTTCTATTATTTGACCTACCGACTTAGTTTTTGTCGGCACGTAACCCAGTTTCAAACATGACCTAGATATCATCAAGATGAACATTCTGGCCAATTTTCATGAAGATCCATTCAAAAGTATGGCCTCTAGAGAGGTCACAAGGGTTTTCTATTTTTAGACCTACTGACCTAGTTTCTGACCGCAGATGACCCAGTTTCGAACTTGACGTAGATATCATCAAGATGAACATTCAGACCAACTTTCATACAGATCCCATGAAAAATATAGCCTCTAGAGAGGTCACAAGGTTTTATATTATTTGACCTACTGACCTAGTTTTTGTCGGCACGTAACCCAGTTTCGAACTTGACCTAGATATCATCAAGATGAACATTCTGGCCAATTTTCATGAAGATCCATTCAAAAGTTTGGCCTCTAGAGGTCACAAGGTTTTTCTATTTTTAGACCTACTGACCTAGTTTTTGACCGCAGTTGACCCAGTTTCGAATTTGACCTAGGTATTAACAAGATGAATATTCAGACCAACTTTCATACAGATCCCATGAAAAATATGGCTTCTAGAGAGGTCACAAGTGTTTCTATTATATGAACTACTGACCTAGTTTTTGTCGGCATGTTACCCAGTTTCGAACCTGACCTTGATATCATCAAGATAAACATTCTGGCTAATTTTCATGAAGATCTATTTAAAAGTATGGCCTCTAGAGAGGTCACAAGGTTTTTCTATTTTTAAATCTACTGACCTAGTTTTTGACCGCAGTTGACCCAGTTTCAAATTTGACCTAGATATCATCAAGATGAACATTCAGACCAACCTTCATACAGATCCCATGAAAAATGTGGCCTCTAGAGAGGTCACAATATTTTTCTATTATTTGCCCTACTGACCTAGTTTTTGTTGGCACGTGACCCAATTTCAAACTTGACCTAGATATCATCAAGGTGAACATTCTGACTAACTTTCATAAAGATCCATTGAAAAATATGGCCTCTAGAGAGGTCACAAGGTTTTTCTATTTTTAGACTTACTGACCTAGTTTTGGTCGGCACGTGACCCAGTTTCAAACTTGACCTAGATATCATTAAGATGAACATTCTGACAAACTTTCATAAAGATCCCATGAAAAATGTGACCTCTAGAGTGGTCACAAGCAAAAGTTTACGGACGACGGACGACGGACGCCACGTGATCACAAAAGCTCACCTTGTCACTTCGTGACAGGTGAGCTAAAAATAAAAACAGGGATGAAGAGCAAGGTTATGGTGAAGTGTGTTCAATGTTGCAAACAGCGGCATTAAACTGCTCAATGGTTGGAAGGTAGGGAATGTCAGGTGGAAGATTATTCAACAGGACTATAGTCCTGGGGAAAAAGGAGTATTCGAGGTTGTCAGTCGTGACAGAGATTACCCTGTAAGACAGCTAATGATAATGGCGTTATTGCCTTGTTAAGGGGATGAGATAATCATCCATGGGGAATGCAACCAGTTGTTTTGAGATGTTATACATTAGAGAGAGTCGGGTGTAAAGGCGCCGGAGATCTAGCCTGCGGAATTTTTAGACTGTATAGCATGTCAGTGACAGTGGAGTTGTGCGGCCAAAGTCAGACATAGCCCAACGTGCTGCCCATCTTCGGACCGCTTCTATTTTGGTTGTGTGTATGGAGACAATACTTCGGAACTATATTCCAGCTGTGGTCTGACGAGGGTCTGATATGCCTTGGAGTTTGATTTGTCCTTTTGGTTGACCTATTTATATGGGCGTCCCACGACAGATCGTTTGAGATATCCACGACAAGGTATTCTGTTGAGGCGACATATTCTAGTAATGTATTATGCAAATGGTTTTATTAGGGAGTAGGATATTTCCTTCTTTTGACGCGGATAACTTGACACTTGGAAGAATTGAATTCCATATCCAAGTCCAGCTGACACTTTTCTCATGGCTCACTTTATCAAATGCTTTACTGAAAATCTTATAGTATCAGGTCAGCCTGCTGTTTGTTTTACACTGATTTGACAATGTCATTTACAAGCATTTGAGGAGAAATAATGGATGCTTTGCGTAATGCGTAAAAAATCAATCTGTTACCATGGTAACAAGTAATTAGATTTGTAACCATGACAAGTTCTAAACTTACAAAATTAGATAAAATAGATATAAAACAATAAACATTTCTTGATGTGTCTTTATTTTGGAAAATTAAGAAAATACAATTTTTACCTTACTTTTCAGCTGTTTTGAGTAAAGAAGAGTTATCTCCCTTTATATTGTTTTTCTTATTCAAGAATTATAATGGGTATTAAATGCCAAAATGAATTGTACACTGTATTAGTAATGAATGAGCAGGTCATGTTCTAATTTTAGTAAATAATAACTTCAGTATGGCACTTTTTAAGCATACCCCCTCATAAACCAAATATTCACACACTTGGACGCATGCATATATAAATCAGTATTTTTTTTTAAATACTGACTTTATTCAGATATTTGGCAACTAAATCAAGAAAATAGACATATTTTATAATCTAATGATGCATTCAAAAACAAAATTGGATCGGGGGCCCAAAACACCCCTTATCATACATGGTCCTTTGCCTATATAAACAAAGAAGGAAAAAAATACATAAACTTAAATAGAAAAGTTCTATTTGGAAATCAAAAATTTGATACCCCACAAATTAAAGTTTAATTTATTCCGGATATTATGAATATTTTTTTAAAAAAATATTTTAATATTTCGTTGGTCCTTTTTGACTTTAAATAGACCCACCTCAGTTCATTTAGACTCTGCAGGAAACGGGTAAAAAAAACCGACTTTTTTCAAATATAACAGATAAAATGAGATATTTTCCGCAAATAATAAAAAAATCGATACCCCTAAAAATGGAGAAAAAATATTCAATTTTCGTTATGTGTAATTTGTTTTAAATTTGATAATGGTTTGTTTGGCCCTTTTGCATTTTAGTGTGTACAGTGAACTTTCTTTAAAAAAATCCGGCTTTTTCCTTCGTTATCCGTAAGTACGGAAGCTGTTACGGAAAATATTGTCGTCTGCTAGTCTGACTTTGTCGGTACAAATTTTTATAGCTCAAAGTCTATGAATTGTAGGCAACTTCACATTGACAAAAAAAACTGAGATTGTAATTAGACAAATTAAAACAAATTAATTGTTGAACTCAGAAACGCCGAAACCTAGATCCGCTGTCGTTTAAAATAATGCTATGGAGGATTTAGTGTTCAATTCACATTAAATATACAAATGCTTTGAATTTTCATCGCAAAAAAAATACTTAATTAAGGTGGAATGCGCCTAATTTGAAGTTCTTGGGTTCCGTTTCGAAATTTTGTTTAATGTAAAATTCAGCATATTCCTCATATAATGCGTATTTTACATTTTTGATATGTCTGTAACTTTTTTCTGTTCAAACCTTCAAACATGACAATTGACGTCCATTTTTGATGAACCATTATTTCACGTCCGTCAGACTATTTTCTTAAGGTTTCGATGGAGGCCTTGAGAAACAAAAATCAAACAACACCAAATCATAGAAAGAAAGAGTTGTTTGACATGAAAATTGAACAGCATGTAAAACATGTATATTACTTTACGAAACAAGTGTCAGTATACTGATATAAACATTGAATTCCGGAAAAGGGCTGCCTAAAGGGGCTCCACTTCCGGACAGTATAACGCCTTTAAAAACACATCGTTTTCAAAGAACTGTTACACATGTTTGTTTTGATGCATTTGCAATAGCGTGCGAGTGGTGAAATTTCACGTAACAAGGTGGAACATAGTTTTCAGCAATTGTTTATCTTTTTTTCTTTACAAATGGCATTCATTTTCAAAGGGAGACAACTTTTTCTCAAAGATTACTTAAAATAATCGGAAAAAGTTGTTTCCCTTTGAAAATGAATGCCATTTGTACTTAAAATAATCGGGAACAGTTGTCTCCCTTTGAAAATGAATGTCATTTGTAAAGAAATAAAGATAAACAATTGCTGAAAACTGTGTTCCAACTTGTTATGCGAAATTTCACCACTCGCACGCTATTGCAAATGCATCAAAACGAGCACGTGTAACTGTTCTTTGAAAATGGTGAGTTTTTAAAGGCGTTTAACTGTCCGGAAGTGGAACCCCTTTAGGCAGCCCTTTTCCGGAATTCAATGTTTATATCAGTATACTGACACTTGTTTCGTAAAGTAATATACATGTTTTACATGCTGTTCAATTTTCATGTCAAACAACTCTTTCTTTCTATGATTTGGTGTTGTTTGATTTTTGTTTCTCAAGGCCTCCATCGAAACCTTAAATCGTTCTTTTCAGTCAACAAGTATCGACTTGCTTGTTTCTCATCATAATTTCATTTAAAAATGTCTTTGAAATGGTGTAAAATTTGTGGAGATCATTATAACGTTGAAGTTCCGTAAAATGTAGTCTGTCAGTAATTAAGTTTCAAAGCATTCGTAAGAAATATAGCGATGATTAATTTCCAGATACCTATATTATTTTTTGCCGAACGATCTGGAGACTTTTTTTATTGCCGCGGCGGTCCGGGTCCGATCTCCGACGCGGTCATCTTTTTTTCTTCAAATGGGATTTTTTAATAATTTTGAAACAAAAAAATCATTTTCTATTATTCATAATATGACCAAATTTTAATTTGAAAAATAGTCTTGATGTACTGATAATTCTGCTTCTTTCCGAACCTCCTTTGTATATATTATTCTGTATTCTTAAATTAATGCATGTTTTTGGTACATTCTTTAATCATTCGTTTAAAAAATTGCGATATCTATTATTTGTTTTAGTCTAAAGATTGCACACAATCACATTAAGCATAAAATAATTAATTGTAACAAATATCTTAAAATTACTCTTTGACTTTTATTGTGTATTACAATATTGCCTAGGGGTAAACAGTATCCGGTCAGTGTTGTTTCAAGCCAGGTCGTAAAAGATATGTTACCCCACTTACTATAAGTGATAGGTATTTTTATGGTTTTATGATTTTTTGCGTTGTAATATATATCTTTCACTTTCTTCTGTCTTTATAGTATTTTCCCTTTCTTTCAGGAATTTTGTTTTTACGATTTTTACCCTTATTTCATGAATCCAAAGAAGTATAAAATATTTTTATAGCTCTTTGATGAATCGTATGACAGTAGGAAGAATTAGTACAAATTTAGAATTCACATCGTTAATAGAGTTGTTTCGTAAATATTTACTGATTAAAGATCCTGGCCCAAATTTCACGAAAAAAAATGTTATTACTTAGTTAAGTCTGCTATTACAGAACTGAGATATTGCTGAAGTTATTGTTATCTAATGTTGATTTTTCCTGTAAAAATATATTTATAGTTAAAGTATACTATGGTAGTAGTATTTGTCAGCAGTACTTATTCAAGTCACGCAAATATGATATTTGTATTTAAGCACGATATAAGAAAATTACAATAATGAACTTGTCTATCTTTCAATTTGGACAGTACTATTAATTATGAAAAGCGGTGCATACCAAAAAGTTACTGACTGAATGGCAGACAGTGCAGATCATGATCAGTTTGCACGGATGTGCAGACTGATCGCAAAGGAAGAACCAATCGTGTCCAGCATGGGAATGGTTAAGTATTTCTTTTTTAAAGTATAAGTCTTATTTCTATATTTCTTTTTCTTTAAAGCGACTGACCTCCTGATCGTTCGACAACAAAAAAATATACTTTTTAGACATCTTGAGAAAAAAATGCTATATTTCTTATGAAAGCTCCAAAACTTAATTACTGACAAACTTTATGTTACGGAAATACATGAGAATTTGCTGTTTTTACTACCTTTTACGATGAAAATCGAAAAACGTTAGTGATTTAGAATTTTGAAAATATTTTAGAAACAAAAGCTCATATTCTAATGTTGGTTTAAACATATTTATTAGCGAAATACATTGTTTACAATTGTATACAATTAAACAAATACAAAAATACGCTAAGGATAGGATCGAAAGCCAATGGCTTATATAGACCTTTTCCTGTAGTAAACAGTTACACATTCAGGGTAGTATATAAAATTATCAATGTCAATTTTGCATAAATGACATGAAGTACAATTATTAGTTAAGGATGAAGAAAAGTGAAAATAATAAGAGAGTGATATACAAAGACTTGACGAGAATGGGCAGGTGGTTGATATAAAGTATTATTCAAAGCGTTTGGAAGACTCGATGAACTTATAGACTAATTTAAATATTGTAGTGTTCATATCATCTGTTAGGTAGGGATTGCCAAAGAGTAATAAATCAGTAGTGATATCAATATGCGAATCAACTGAATTTAAGCCCTCCAGTAGAATATTTCTCTCATCAATGTAGAACGGACATGAAAACAGATAATGAAAATTTGTTTCCTCACTTCCGCATCGGCATTGTGGTGAATTCACAATATTCCTAGCAAACAGATGCGCGTTCAATGCGCTACATTCGGTACGCAAACGGGTATGTAGAATTTGAATATTTCTTGGTCCGAGTAAAAAGTATGAGGGGATTTTTGGTGGCTGATATATATTACTTAAAAGGTTCTTGAATATATACAGGGACGGGGCATTTCTTAATTCGTCAGGTAATAAGTTCCAGGCTCTAATGGTAGACGGAAAGAAAGAGTTATAATACAATGTAGTTTTACTTGCTATGGTGGGAATGCAGTCTGGATTGCGTAAGTTATATCTGGGTTCACTCATTCTTGTAGGGATAAGCGAGTTTAAGTAGTCAGGGACCAGGGAATGCTGAATCTTGTAGAACAATATTAATTTATGAATGTAACGTCTATTTTCGAGAGTTTGCCAGCCTGTTTCAAGTGAAACTAATCTGGTTGTACCTGTCACTATTCTTGCGGCTTCAGTCTGAATTTTATCTAATTCTTGTTTTTCATATAAATAGCAGTTGTCAAATACAACATCGCTGTATTCAATAAGAGGTCTTATGAAAGAAAAGTAAATTGTTTCTAATGATTTTCTATCCAGTTTAAATTTGAGTGACCTCATGATGTTAACTCTACCCCATGCCTTGTCCAAGATATAACTAAAATGTGAGTGCCATGTACAATCATTAGAAAGAAACAGTCCTAAATGCTTATGTTCAGATACTTCAGCAATTTGTTGATCTTTCATGACTATCGGCGGATGAACTGGTTTGTTATTTTTCCGAGATATAATCACAGAATTTGTCTTTTTGGCATTAAAAGTAACCAATCACGTTTTGGCCCACAATTCAATTTTCTGTAAATCGCTATTAAGAATATTTCCTGCTTGAGTAGGATTGTTGACTAGTATCGAAAGGCTGGTATCATCAGCAAAAAGTCTTATATTTGCTTGAATATCGCGAACAATGTCATTAATATAAATTAAGAATAGAATTGGACCTAAAATAGAACCCTGAGGAACTCCCGCTTCTATTTTCACCGACCTGGATGATTTACTATTAAGTTGCACTTGCTGATGTCTATTCGACAAATAATTTTCAAACCAGGAAAGAACTTTATTTGTCAGTCCAATAGCTTTGAGTTTCAGAAGTAGTCCTTTGTGCCATACTTTATCAAAGGCTTTGCTGATATCACAGAATACAACGCGTAGTTCTTTACCAGAGTCAATAGCTTCGCAAAATTTATGATATAAATATGTCAACTGGTTTGTTGTCGAATCGCGAGGTAAGAATTCAGACAGGTAGTCTGTAAGAATATCATTATCAACTAGATGGTTAAAAACGTGTTTATACATAACTCGTTCAAAAACTTTACTCAAAGTACAAAGAAGGGAAATAGGTCTATAATTTGAAACAAGCGATGGGTCATCCGTTTTATAAACAGGACATACATTAGCTAATTTCCACTGAGTGGGGAAAATACCTTCCTCGAGAGACTTATTGAAAATGCAGCTTAAAGGAACACTTAATTGAACAGCTCCTTCCCTTAAAATACGGTTATTTATAAGGTCAGGGCCATTGGCTTTTCCAAGTGGTAACGACTGTAGAATTGGAATAATTTCATCAGGTTCAAAATGTATATTAGATAGTTGTGTTCTAACATTATAGTGAGGTGGTTGGGGATCAACTTGAGGGTCAGCGTTAAGTTTTGTTTGAGCAACAAAAAAGTCATTGAATGCATTGGCCTTTTCAGCATCATCATACAATGCATCTGAATTAACTTGTAAGGGTGGTATGGATTTAGTATAGCTTGGTGACATAAATGATTTAATGACTGACCACCATGATTTATTACCACGGTTATTCAAAAGAGAGTCAATAGCTTTATCCGAATGTTGTTTTTTAGCCAGTTTAATATCCGATATAATCTGGTTGCGCAATGTTCGAAATTTATTCCAGTCAGAAGTAAGATTTGTTAAACGAGCACGGCGGTACAAGCGTTTACGTTTGCGAATCTGACATTTGATCGATGATGTAAGCCACTTAGGTCCAAGTGGCTTAATATTCACGGTTCGATTAGGTATAAATCTAACACATAGGTCGCGTAGATAGGAAGTAAAATTTTGCACCCAAACATTAATATCCTGACTGTACAAAGCATTCCAATCAGTAAGAGAGAGTTCGTGACGAAACTCGTTGTAGTTACCTTTATCATAAAGCCATATATGTCGTTTAAACGAAGTAGATTTTGGTTTCACAAATTTAAAGAAAGCAAATATGGGACAATGATAACGAATATTCTGCTCTAAAAAGGGATCTCCAACACCGCATAGAAGAAGGGAGTTTTTATTACGAAGTAAGAAAAGGTCAATAATGGATGATGAATGTTCGGTAAAGTGTGTCGACTCGTCAATACATTGTGTAAGCCCAAACTGGGTACATAGAGCAGTAAGTTTCCTAGCCGAAGTAGTATTAGCTGGATTTAAATCATTTAGTAAAGTCCCCGGTTATAACTAAGTCTTCAATTCCAGTATTATACGCTAAGTCTATAGATTCTTCAATACGTTGATCTGTAAAAGCATTTGAATTAGATGGACGATAAAACAAACCAAGGAGAAGTTTCTTATTATTTTGAACAGAGATTTCTATCCATATACACTCAATACCAATAATTTCAAGATCGTGTCGCCGTTTATACGACAAGGAATTTTTCACGTATATAATAATTCCACCGTAACCCCCCGAGTCACGGTCTTTGCGTTCAGGTTGATGAAAAGTTGATAATAGGAGCTGATCATTGGTAATATCGGGCGTTAACCAAGTTTCCGAAAAGGCCATTATATCAACATGTGAAAGTTCAGCTTGAATTAATGTTAGTTTTGGAAAAAAGACTTTGTACGTTATAATGAACGACAGACAAATTATGTGACAAGTTACAAGACATATCGCTATCAGTCGACCTTTCGTCACTAGTGACTAAGGGACCAGGGTTCGGATGAACATCGCCAGAAAGCAGCAATAAATGAAGAGTCCACGTTAAAGATATAAGTGTAGCTACTAGAGCTAACAGACTGTTAGCAAACCTAACATTTTCTAGATACAACTCGGATATAACTGTTTTCTTCTTTAAGAAATGCACACAAGTAGAAGTTTTTAATAGCACCGACCTCGAGTGACTGATGCTGGCACAAAATGAATATGCATATTGTGGTCTGTTTAAAACCCATACTAAAATACAAAAATGAATTGATAAATTAAATTTGAGTATTCCAACGTAATTTGACAAGGCTGGCTTCCTATTGTTTTTGATTCCAGAAGTCATGTAACTGCGGATGAAAGAAAGATATATGCTAATTCGCCAGCCATGATGAATATACAGTAGCAAGCTGCCCTCTCGTCAAGTGTATAGAAAGAAACAATGATTGAACAATACAATTGATAATGCATGAGATCAATAAGAAGCGGTCTTAGTACCATAAAAATGACTGTATACATAAAGGAGGATGTGTTAAACACATTATCAAATTCTAAACAGTATTTTAGAAGATTATGTCATGAAAGAGGTAGAACATCTGACAAATATTTGTTTCAATGCATGATTGAGAATAACAAGAAGATAAGTGTACTGGTGACACCATTAACAATTAATAATGTATACATCTATGCAACTCAGTACAAGATAGGTTCTTAATACATGATAAGACAGCAATCAAAGAATTCGATACAAAAAAGTCAGCCTACACAACAATACACTAAACATAATACACAGTGCACCCGACAATTATTTTTTCAATGCATGATTGAGAATAACAAAAAGATATAGGTGTACTGGCGAATGAATGATTTATACATTTAAACAGTTGTGTTCAGTAATAGGTAGGTTCATAATACATGATAAAACAGCGACCAACGATTTCGATTCACTAAAGTCAGACTACACCACAATACACTAAACATTATACACAGTACGACACAACTGTGTTCAGTACTAGGTAGGAGCCTACACAACAATACACTAAACATTATACACAGTGCACATGAACAATAATTTTCAATGCTTGGTTGAGAATAACAAGAAGATAGGTGTACTAGTGAAACCATTAACAATTAATGATATATACATCTATGCAACTGTGAGCGGTACTAGTTAGGTTCTTAGTATTGATAAGACAGCGACGAATTCCGTACCATAAAGCCAACACTAAACTTTACATGTGAACAACAGATAAAGGAAACGCATAAGAGATGTTGGGATTATCTCCCTTTTTGAGCTGTAGTACGTAATGTAAATTTATAGCGATTGACTCGTTTGATAGTACTATATTGCGACGTTACAAATTTGAAACAAAAGTAACTAGTAATACACATAGGTTCTTGTGCTATAAATATAAAATTTATAAATATTGGATTTTAACTATGATTTAGATAAAGCACATTATATAAATGATCAACACATTTGATACAATGCCACGCAGTACAATTACGATAATATACATGTAGTTTCAAATGTACTTAAACATGTTTATTAAGCTACGAGGGAGATACTCAGCTTTAACAATACAATTAAATACTGACATAGTTATTGCAATACCATTGACAAATGCGATTAAATTAGGTGGTACGGACGCCACTGTAGTATAACTTCAGGTATTAAGAAAATCACGTGCACATAGACTGATCAGCTATCATGCTAATACCATGTGTTATTTTAACAGATTATTTTAAAAATAGGCACATCGGTATGCGAATCTGTAGTATACATCACAACAAAGATTACGTGTACATTTCACTGTCTTGGCGATTTTGCTGCCTCCGCGTAAGAGCGAGGCCTGTGAGTAGCGTTAAGGTCATCAAGCGAATCAACCGCACGGATCCTGTTGTCATGACATCGGACTTCAGGAGACGAGAGTTCACGCTTTGATGATGTCGTTTGAGGGGTAGAACTTATGCTCATTACGTGTCTATCACACTAATGTACACTAATGTACACTAATACTCCTGTATTAAATACGTAAAACCAATATTTCTGTGTTCAGGTTCTCAGTCTTTTCTCCGCAGTATAGTTCGAAAATCATGGAGCGCAACCACTAGTGCAAATGTCCACTATTGTTACATAATAGTTCGTAATACTATAATAATAGAGCCTCAGGTATGATGGCGGACGAGAACAATGGCCACTGTAGCTATCTAGCCGGCTGATTTCAACAGAAAAACAGAAATAAAATGTACCTCATGGTCAATCCTCACGAAATAAGTCACTTATATATTCCGTACATATTTCACAATTTGCACTGTCCAATATCAAGACCTTTAAAAGCCTCAAAAGTCTTATTTTCACATATTTTGTCGAGAGCTTAGAAACACACAACTACCCTTCAAGGGCGACAACTGATGTTCATAATATGTTATGTGAAAGAAAGCGCGTATAGAGGAAGATAGCATATCTGAAGATGAGGAATGGTCACAGGTTACATCTGCATTAGTATCAAGTCATTCTAGTAAGGGGTATTGATGCTAGACGAAACGGTCCCATTTGGTTAACATTGTACGGATGGACGGACGGACGAACGGACGAACGAACGGAAGGACGAACGAAAGGACGGACAGGACAATCATTATATGCCTCCCGCATCAGTAGATGCCGGGGGCATAAAAACTTGAATTTCGATGTATCCGATCTTGCACGATTTTTAATCTTTGAATCTTGAGCAGATCGCAGTTTCAGTATTATACTGAAATTCAGCTTTTCAAAATTTGAAGTACGATTTTCGAGACGGCTCGACACTAATTGCTTGCTCGATATTTGACTTTTTCAATTCAATATCAATCTTGGAACAGGCTGTTCATTCAATACGAGATCGAAATTTGGCTTTTGGAATATTATAAATTTCGATCATTGAACTGGCCCGAAATTAAAAGCTATTTTGAAATTTGACGTTTTTCAATCTTCAGATGTAGCTTAGGATCAAAATTCGATAAGTTATGAAGTTAAATTTCGATCTTCGAGCTGGCATAAAATTCTAAGCTAGTTGGACACCGCTCACGACATAATAATAAATGTGCAGTTATTTGATTACATAAAAAAACTACTTGAAATCTTTATTTCATAATCATGAACATCAAAGAAAGTATTATAAAAGCGACTTTCCATCTGATTGTAAGAAAGTAGAAATTACTTTTGGAAAGACATTGTTTAGTTTTATGATAATGTGTTTGTTGAGAATACCGTTATAAATGGTATCCTGATTAAACCACCAACAGCCATTTAGGTTTCTATTTTCTAATTTATCTTTGCAATCACTGTGAATTAGACTTAACAATATCCCTAAATCCATATGATCAAAAGTATTAATGTAACGGTACATTGGCGAAGAAGGGTTAGACATCGGCCTGAAATACGGAGTAGGCCGAAAACTAGCGAACAGTGTCAAACGTATTATCGGTTTTTGTGGTGATTTTCACGATGGGTCTAATTTTCCTATATGCAATTCAGTATCCATTTATTGAACTTATTTTTTTTTAACTTCCATGTAAATATTTACTCACATTATACCATTATACTTTTAGTCTAAAATGGCGTGTTTTTTTTTTTTTGTTTTTTTTTTTTTTTTTTTTCAGAAATATAAATTTATTGACTAAAGAGCAATTAATCAAACGAAGGAATAGGTGTAGACGTTGTTTCCTTATGCACCTATGTACACTGTACCGTACTATGCTTGTCTTCATATGTAATTGACAACTTCACGACATGTAGCAGTTCCGATATTCTAAACCAAGGTGAATTCTAAGTAGAGCCAAACTACATCAGACGCATCGTCTACTCTACTCAGTCGCCCGATATTAATCTAAACACACAGGCGTAGCCCTTCCTCGCGGGCGCAGTGGCAGAGATAGTATGAGACTGAGGTGCAGCATAAGCTTAACTCACCCCTACCCCCAGCATTTGACAAAAAACTAACTTTTTCCGAAATAACACCAGATAAAGGAAAAAATGTCAATTTGAGAGAGCGTTTAGACGTACTAGACTCAGAGAGAATATGGGAAGGTTTAGCTTGTCGGCTTCCATTGTCCGCTCCATCCCCTCCTCCTTCCCTCTCCGCTCTCCTTTCAACCTTCTCTACAGTTAGTTTAGTCCTTTTCTCCTCTAAACATACATGATAATCTGAGCCAATATCGGATTTTGTTGTGATAGCGAAAGTGAAACAAAAGAGTATATGAACGATATTTTAAAAATTTAAAAGCGATTACTTAGTCAGTAACCAGACTACATCTCATGATAGTCAGGAGTAGTATACTTTACTTTAAATGATTGACAGTTTAAATTCTAAACAAAATAACTGAGCCGTGCCATGGGAAAACCAACATAGTGGGTATGCGACCAGCATGGGTCCAGACCAGCCTGGTCAGGATCCATGCTGTTCGCTAACGGTTTCTCTAATTACAGTAGGCTTTAAAAGCGAACAGCATGGAGCCTGACCAGACTGCGCGGATGCGCAGGCTGGTCTGGATCCATGCTGGTCGCAAAGCCACTATGTTGGTTTTCTCATGGCACGGCTCATATATCAAAATATTTGAGCTCTCTTTTTGGCGGTGGGAATGCCGTGGGCGGGCATTTAGAGTGTGCCCTGCCCGCGCCACTCCCATGTGGCTATCAGCTTTGGCCAAACTACCTTAATGAGAGAAGGGTCACCATGTTTTTCGGGACCCGCTCTTTTGCTGTTTTGCTAAAAAGGTGCCATAGTGCTATTATGCGGCGCCAACTAAGTACTAACATAAAATAATAATATAAGTCCTTGTGAATATGTATAACAGTAGGAGTAAGGATTCGCTGCTGGAAGGATTTGCTGTTATTCTGTGCTATTTTAAACAAGTTTTACTGGTTAATTTTGCTGCTTAATTCGACCGAACATATTGACAAATAATTTGTGCTGATTATAACAGAAGTTAGTTTGCTTAATACAATTGAAGATAAAGAACAGTTTGCTGCTTTATGGAGGATTCACGCCAATATCCGCCAAACCTAGGTTAAGATTAATTATTATGAGGAATAAGATATTCTTTGTGTATGTGGAAAATAATAAGATATCAAATGATCATTGGTGTTTATTACTTGTTTGTCCTTTAATACGGTGTTACAAAGAGAAACACAAGGTATGCAGTCAGAAATCAAATGGTACAACAGTTATCCATTTTACAGACAGGGAAGAAGGCGGAATAAACTTTCTAAAGGTTACATGTATAATAGGTAGGTCTCGTAAACCCACTGAATTCCGTTTTTTTTCCGTGTCAGTTATTTTTTGCCTACTAAACAATGGTGTGTTATATACTTTATGACAAGATAAAATGTGCATCGTTTTCACAATAACCCTACAGCACAATAAATATGACTACGTAATTAATAGACATACACATAGTAAGCATATAAACAACGAAAATAAAACAGACAACCTAGACTTTTTCAGTAATAGCACTTTTAAGAGCGAAAGAACGTTGCTGAGGGTTAAATCCCGAGCATGTTTTCTTTAGTATGCTACTCATATTGAAAATAAACTAGACCACAATACAAGGTGATATTTGAAAAAAATCATACATTCAAAAAGATAGCAAATACCATTGAAATCCGAATTACAATGTTTAAAGCCATTGCTCCCTCTTCTAGCAACATTTTTTCAATATATTAAGCAAATTCATATCCATACTCATGTCTTCAAGTCTTTCCCGCCTGGTTAATTATTATACAATTTAACCATATCCAATTGCCATCTTTTTCACTTAGATATTTCATCTTTAGATATTTA
>NW_026460346.1:0-10536 GCF_021730395.1 Mercenaria mercenaria | reverse complement strand
GATCCTCAACAAATGTACTTTACTTTACTAAACATATAAATTAATTATGCATATCGAGCCATATTCATTGTAAAACTATTTATACCGTGTTTCGCCATACATGTATTGTGTGCAATACATACATCTAATGTTTTATATGGTAATTGTTTATAGTTTCAAATATAGAATTTAGGTCTAGAATACCTTGTTAATCGACAGAAATTTGTACACTTTTAACCATTACCCTGCTAAATTTCTATATTAAAAATGAACTTGTCCAGCTTTCAATTTGGATAGTACCATTATCTGTTAAAAGCGGTGCATATCAAAAAGATAATGACAGAAAGGCGAACAGTGCAGATCATGATTAGACTGCACAAATGTGCAGGCTGATCATGATCTACACTGGTCGCAAAAGCAAAATCAATCGTGCGCAGCATGATAAGGGTAAATACATGAGTTTTAATCGGTCAGACTATTTATGCAAATACACCATGAGAATCTACAACACATACAGAATATATTATTATCGTTATTAACCACTCTAGCGCTGTTGGTTATGCAAATCTGTTTCTAATTTGTAATGTCTATATTTAGACATTTTTAAGTTACTTACGATTCAGCAAAATAGCCCCAGTCAAGTAACATATACTACGGGGGTTTTGGTTGACTTTTTTTTGTTAGTCGTTTTTTTTTTTTGTTAGTCGCTATAAACTTAATTCAGACGATACTAAAGGGAGAATCTAAACACTTAAACAGCTCTTAAGATCTACAATATGACAAGTTAATCTACATAATTATAGCTAAGCTTTGGGAATACCAGAGGTAAATAGGTCAATACAAACGGCTATAAATACGACAAGATTTCTATAACATCTTCATAATTTGAAAGTGACAGAATGAGACGGAAGTTGGAACGTAATCTGACTTAGGAAATAAGAGGAAATGGAGCGTATTATATGCTTAGATAAATTCTGGGTAAATTAATTCTGTCATTCGTTCATTTATTTATGTGTAATATTAAGGTTCATCAAAAGTGTTTGAAGACCACCCCTGAATTATTCAGGTAATAGAAAGTACTTTATACAAAGGTAAGCTTTTTGAGAATATGTATTTTGTAAAATATTACATGTTTTCGAAAGAATTTATTCCTTAACCTTATTTTGGTTGTTTGTGTAACATATTTATCTATGTACTCCCAGTAATGAAATATGGTTAACATGTATATTTACTAAACTATAACAGTATTTGTCATTTTGACAGCTCTACTTTCACTTTCATTTTGCCATTTTTTGCAAGGTTTTGAAATGCACATGTTTTGTAACATTTTCAAAATTTGGAGTACCTAAAGAAATATGTAAGACACAACAGTTGTAGATATAATGTCAAAATATTTTTGATAAAGAAGTTTGATATTTTCTACAAAAATGAATGTGGACATTCAAAGTACCTGTGATTTGAAAGAAAATCTATGATTTCAAACAGAGGAACCTCTCTTCAAAGAAACTTTTCCTTATTCTGAACAGTTCACATTTTATAAAACACAAAGGCCTATTAGGCGTAAAACAGTAGCAAAAAATCACCCGAGGGGCAGTTTCAAAACACTTTTCATGAACCTTTTTTCGTTCATAGGTTTATTCATTGATAAAATTTATTTATCAAACTGATACAAAGCTGTACTCTCTCTTAATTTTTCAGTTCATTTTATTTTCCTTTGGTCTTCCGTTATCACCTTGTATAATTTTTCAATCTTTACTTTTTGATATTCATAAAAAACTGTACTTTTTTCTAACTTTAACTATTCTATATCTTTACGTCAGCCTGGAATTTTCTATCAAATTTCAAGATAGTACGTGTGTGCTATTAAGTGAAAACGTACTATTTTCTTTTATCTGTAGGATATGAATCTGACATGGGGAAATGATCGAGAATACCCAGAATTTACAGAATGTTTCCAGGACACCGTTATATTGCTTATGCCTAGTCTTTGGTTAATTTTGACCACACCTTTGTACTTGTATATATTACTGCAATACAAAGATTCTCATGGGCAATGGAGTGGGAAATGTTTGATAAAAATAGTAAGTTGCAATAAGGTTTAAAAATATAGTTCTGAATAGCTCTGACGAAAATTTGCGAAAATACTTTTTTCATTTTTGTAAGGATGAAACATGAACACGTGTTGCTGGTTTGTTTAATGATCACTCTTTAACATTACTGAATATTGTTTCGCTGCTTTACATATGTTTTTATGCGTAAAGTTATGTCAAATTCATTTACTTAATTCCGACTACTGTTGTAGTTATATTGAAGCATATGTATACTATTTTCAGAGTACAGCTTCACTTCAGCTATCTGTACGGTATCTACAGATAGCTCAGACAGATGGTGGGGCGTGGAACACCCGTAATATCAACCAGATGGTAGAGGGAGTGACACTGGTACGTCTGTGATATCATACTTGAAATTTGTCGCAGAGACATTTACCATCCTTAAAATTTATCTTCCTAAAACGTATCGCCGTAAAACGTATTGTGCTTATACAGCGACATAAACGACAAGCCCTGTAACATTTACTAAGTCGGTTTATCAGATGTCGATGTGTTTTGTTTTTATATTATTGGTTTTATTATTTGTTTTTCTTTTTGTTTGTAAGCTTATTGATAGTCCCATTCTCCAAAAAAATGTTAGTTATGTTATAGCCAGGGAGCCAAGGAAGTCCGAAAAGTGCCTAGAAACAGGATTTACCTGTCCGGTCATGCTATAGTCAGTTTCTGTATATATTATGAAAGTGCAAAGTCGCGGATCAGAAAAATCGGCCTGCAAAACAAAAGCTCTTGCAAAATTTGAAAATATTAAGGGGGGATAACTCTGTATATTTTCAGTTTTTTTAAGATTCAAAACGCTTTTTCGCTAACAAAACATGGCATCATGTTTCTAAAATCAGTTCAAATATATATATTTCAACATTGCTTTTACGCATAAGGCTCATGGTTGAAAAATACGCAAAATGTACTCATTTTATGTACATTTTATTATAAGATTTGGCACCTAAAATACCAGAGAATAAAATAAAAATATTTAACCTAAAATTTACAGTATGAAGAAGTAACCTTTAAAATGGTCTTATTTCTCAAAGTCATTTATTAATACCACTGCGAAACAGTCTGTTAGAACAGAAAATCATCTAGATATTCTAGTTCAGGTTTGGCTAAGAAATACGCAAACCCGGGGTATTTTATGTACCCCACCCACTTTAAATAATGCAAAAAATGTATAATAAAAATATTCGACCAACAACCAAGAAGACATATTCTTTTTATCACGTATACAATATAATCTATATTTTGGACCATATAAAGCTGGATGAGGGGTATTTAAAAGATTTTAAACAGAAAAAGGGGGTAGGAAAACCTATGTATTTTACAACCGATAATTAGAATAAACAACCCGTTATTAGATAAGAGCAACACTAATGGAAGTCGAAAAAACCTTTACTTGCAAACTATTCATTTGGAAAGTAATTTATTTAGATACACTATAATGCAATCTAGTTCAGGTTTGGCTAAAGAATACGCAAATCCTGGGTATTTTATGTACCCCACCCACTTTATATGATGCAAAAATATATATAATAGAAATATTTGACAAAAAATCAATGAGATATATTCTTTTTATCACGTATACAATATAATCTATGTTTTTGACCATATAAAGCTGGATGATGGGTATTTAAAAGATTTTAAGTAGAAAAAGGGGGTACCCCACCCACTTTATATAACATTACCAACTTTTAGTAACATCTCTAAACCGACAAGTAAAAAATTGCTGCAACATGAATCAAATAGATGGTCGCACGGCCCAAAAAAACAAAGTATTTGACCTATATTCAAACTTGACCTAGATTTTATCAAGGCAATAATTCTGACCAAATTTCATGAAGATCAATTGTAAAATACTGTCTCGATCACATACACAAGGTTTTTCTTTGATTTGACCTATGACCTACATTTTGGCTTCAGATGACCCATATTCAAACTCGACCTAGATTTCATCAAGGCAATCATTCTGACATAACTTTATGAAGATCAATTGAAAAATACAGCCTCTATCGCATACACAAGGCTTTTCTTTGATTTGACATAGTGTCCTAGTTTTTGACCCCAGAAAAACCATTTTCGAACTTGGCCTAGATTTCATCAAGATAATCATTCTGACAAAATTTCATGAAGATCAGTTGAAAAATAAAACCTCTATCGCATACACAAGCTAAATGTTGACAGACGCCGGACATCGAGTGATCACAAGAGCTCAAAAAAACAACAAAGAGTACAAATATGCCCCAAGAGTAAACAAAATCGTGGGGAATAAATTTGTTTCAAGGTAAATACAGTATTACAGCAGTATAAGTAAATAAAATTATGCATTTTTATATTTTTACCTGTAGATCTTCTATAAAAAAAACTGGAAAAAGTTAACTTCACAACGCAACAGTTTGCACAGCCAGACCAGGATTCGAACCTGGAACCTCCCCAAAACACAAATTACCATACGTAATTTCCTCAATTTTGGGTTGCTCTGCCAGTTGAGCTATCTGACCAGTGGAACTGCAATATCCTAGCAATATCACTTAAGATAAATGTTTGATTTGCGGTTTTTAAAGCTGAAAGGGAGCATGAAAATGTGAAAAAAATGGTAATGGGGATATTAGTAATCATTCAAGTTTTCTACCAAGTCAACTCTGTATATTTGCTGATTTACCACCTTTTTCCTATTGAGCCTGCTGAAATTCTCTCAAAAATATTAATTAAAATCCTCTTTTAATATTTAAAACAAGCATTGTCACAAATAAATACAAATTAGGTTAGAAAAAAAGTTTGTTTACGGTATCGCGACCTACCCTTAATTCCGGACCCTAATTCTTTTTCATTGCCTCGGAGTTTTTTTTTTAATTTAATGTTTTAAAAAAAAGTTGAAAAACTGCACTTTTTATGTTTTAAAACATTGTCAGTGATGTTAAAAATCAACTTACTCAATGAAAAATCAGCAGGGGCTAAGGGTGTAACGATACATCGAAATTCATTTTATAATGACACATCAGTTTGGCGATACGCATATCGTATCAAAGGCCTGTTATTTCGAAATTCATTTTATCATGATACATCAGTTTGGCGATAACGCGTATCGAATCATAGGTCTGTTTCACAATACAGAAACGATAAGTGAAAACTAGAAATATTGCATGATATCTTTCATACAATCAGTGTTAAAGAAATGTATCATTGCAAGAGCAGAGACATTGATGAAATTTTATTTTGTCATATAAATGCTTACTTACGATACTCAATTCGTATCGCGATATGTACCGTATCGTCGCATCTGTATCATGATGCATATTGTATCGTGAGACTAGCATATTGTTACACCCCTAACAGGGGCCCAGTAGCCCATGGTTCCTAGATTTTGGGCTGGGACCCTAAATTGTTGGAGAAAATGCCCATATACCTAATGTTAAACATTTATTTTTGACAGTCTGGGCCCCTAAATAAAAATAGCTAGTTTATATCCCTGTTACTGGTGCTCTAAAGGAATAACTCCCTTATTCATATTTTTGTGCACAAAAATAGTTTCCGAAAGGTCCCACTTGATAATAAAATCCTGAACTTTTTGTTTTAAATTACTGACCAGCTACCTACCTATTTTTCTTTAGCATGTTACTGGAAACATCTTTTTGGCCTTACAGTTCATGTATACCTATTGTAGTCATACAGGGTATCTTAGATACTATATGATTTTTAAGACGGGAAAGTGTGCAGATTGGAAATTATACACTGTTTTTCAAAGTGAAAGCACCTAAGTGTATTTGAATGGGACCAAAATTACATTTTCATTTTTCATCGAGTGGGTGCGTAATCTCCCTATAAATCCATATCTACATTTACGGAAATACTCCCAACATTCAACAATTAATATCTGATCATAACTGGGAGGTCAGGGCAGTTGTTAAAAACTAGGGATATCTTCAAATAAATCAAATAAATGTAGCACAAAATATGCAATTATAGCTGCTGTCACTCATGCAGAAAAACCTGAAAAATGTGTTAGTGTCATAATCTAGGGCCTATATAAATCTTTATCACTTTAATTTTATGTCAAAAGCATTGATTTGTCTTTCAATACATTCATACACTTACAAGAGTCCAAAACACAATTTTCGTCTTGTAATCAAAACTAGCAGAAAAGTAGTGGTTGTTATTTATCATCAGGAAGAACATGTATGTAACAGAAGACAGCGAGTCAAAATTTTTCACGAGGTCTCAAATCGCCCATTTTCTGGACTATCATTGGAATTTATAATATGACGAAATGCCCCCTTGTGTAGGACATTGGATTATGTTTAACAATAGTTGGCTTTAATACTTGGAAAAACCTTGAACAGCGCCACCTGCTGAGTGTAACATAATTATGTACATATGTAGTAAATTCGCACCGTAAGTCACATGGTCTATTCTAGGATTTCTTCGTTTTAAAATATTGGAAACAGGCTGATTCGGACCAAATATTTTGGCTGATTCGGACCACATACTTTGAATAAAAGCAGATAATGACCAAATATTTTGGCTGATTCAGACCACAAACTTTTATTTAACAGTCAATATTGACCATATGTCAAACGGCAGCATGTCAATACATGCGATCAGCTGTTTAGACGGCATAGAAGCTATGACTAGGTCCGAATCAGCCATGGTCCGAGTCAGCCTGTATTCTAAAATACACAATGTATATACTGTACAGTACATATATCATATATGGACCATCCATGATTTCAAAGATTTTTCTATCTTTTTTTTTTACAGAACAAACAAAATCCTAGACCTGTTATCTCTTTAGACAAGCCTATACAGTGCTTTAGGGTATAGCGGATAGCTAACTAATTTTTCCTGCATTCCAATTCAAAGAAATGAAAATAGTAGTTTTTTTTTCAGTATATCAGACAGAAAACGTATATTCTTCTTAAAACATTCAGCTTTTAATAGAAATCCGTGTGCTTTTTCTCTCCAAGCCATTGTTTACATATGCGCTGATTAAGGGTGTACAGGATAGCCTTGGTCGTTTTTTCCATTATTAGTTTAAAATCCACATCTTAACAAACTTTCCAAGATTTTTTTACTATAAATCAGAATAATAATGTATTCTCTTTTCAAAAACATTCAGCTTTTTAAACTTTTATCAAATACTTTTCATTCACTGACATTTTTTACATATTATACACTGATTTAGTCTATAGGTCCCGGGATAGCTTTATTTTATGATGTTCTATGTGTAAACTTGTCACTATAATTATGTTTATATGTTTTCCTGTATGTAACTAGAAACAGTATCTGTTTACGTTACAAATAATAAAATAAACTGAATTGAATTGAATTTATTTTACATTTGATGACATATGAAAATTTTAAAATAACACATTGTGACAACAAGCAAATATTTAAAATGTATGTCAGAATGTCTGTTTGCATGCCAGTAAAAGAATGATATGAAAATTTATACAATAATTCAAGTCTAAATATAAAATCTTTCAATCTATCCTCTATACCCTAAAATCCGCTATACCCTAAAGCAATGTACATCGGATTATTTCGACTATCTATCTCTTCATACTGCCTCGCGCCTCTTGTTATCAGGAAGTATGTACAAGAGAAAATTCTCTCCAAGACACGAGTCAAAAGTTCTGACGCGGTCTCAAACTGGTAAATTATTTCAGTAACTGTTTCAGACATTGGGATGTTTATAAATAGCTTGGAAAAACCTTACACAGCGCCACCTGCCAAAGTTGCATAATTATGTACATGTATGTGTAGTAAAATCGCGCCAAAAATCACGTGGTCTATTGTTTACACTATTCCGTCTTCAAAAACTTCACATTTATACACATTAAAAAATGATACTTTGACTGCAACTCACCTCTATAAACCTATTAAAATGCGTAACTAAGCAAAATGTCTTCTAAAGCATGCTATTTATTTATGTTTCTTATTGATAGTGTAAGTAGGTCATCACATAGGGTGACTCGCTATGAGTTTGGTTTATTCTAAAATTTAGATCAACGCATGTGAATTGGCACTCAAAATGCATTGTTATCAAAAACAATATTGTTGGTAACAACTTACCTTGTTCTTGACAAAATCCACTTCGGAATATTTTAATAAAAAAAGACGTTACACTGACTACACTTTTGTGTACAGCATAATTTTACTGCGCATCCGCGAATGGCCCTGCGCGAATAACTTGAAAGGCTAAAATTGATCAAATCCGATTCATTATAATGCAAATTCTGCAAATATTGCAAAATATAAACCAGAAGGAACAAAATTGAATAATATTAATTCCATTATTGTTGCGATTACACGTTAGAATATTCACTTTCTGAGTGTCAAACGAAAATTTAACAGAAATATGACTCGAAGGGAAAAAATTATCAAATCCGAACCCATTGCACATTCTAAAACCACCTCTATATGCCCGGCCCTGATGGGCCGTGCAATAAAGCGGGACAGATCTACCGATTATAAAAATCAATAAAACCAGTAATCCAATATCATCGCTACCGGACGGATTCGTTGATTTCCGTACTAATTGTTGTTGTTGTAGTAACACGGGGTGGGGGGGGGGGAATCGATAATTAACAGCTTTGGTCATTATCTGATGCATTTACAGGCAGGCGGTTTGCTAAACGATATACTTGATTTGAATGAAGTTTTAATAATTATTAAAGTGAAAATCGGAATAAGTCGAAAATTTATATAATACTTTATTAATTGTCAAATAAAAGTAATATTTAAGAATATGAATATGTTATCCAAAATATTTAGAAATCGTTACATTTTATACATCGAACACATAGATTTACTTTCTTTTTAATACATGAAACATCATGCTAACGTATATCTATGTACAGAAAAGAAATATTTACGCACAAGAAACTGTCTGTAAATAAAATAAATATTCAAGAATATGAATATGTTATCTAAAATATTTATAAAGCATATATACTTCCTCTATACAAATATAAAATATTTTCAAAATTCTAAATCACTAACGTTTTTCGATTTTCATCGTAAAAGGTAGTAAAAACAGCAAATTCTCATGTATTTCCGTAACATAAAGTTTGTCAGTAATTAAGTTTTGAAGCTTTCATAAGAAATATAGCATTTTTTTCTCAAGATATCTAAAAAGTATATTTTTTGTTGTCGAACGATCAGGAGGTCAGTCGCTTTAAAGAAAAAGAAATATAGAAATAAGACTTATACTTTAAAAAAGAAATACTTAACTATTCCCATGCTGGACACGATTGGTTCTTCCTTTGCGATCAGTGTAGATCATGACCAGTCTGCACATCCGTACAAACTGATCATGATCTGCACTGTCTGCCATTCAGTCAGTAACTTTTTGGTATGCACCGCTTTTCATAATTAATAGTACTGTCCAAATTGAAAGATAGACAAGTTCATTATTGTAATTTTCTTATATCGTGCTTAAATAGAAATATCATACTTGCGTGACTTGAATAAGTACTGCTGACAAATACTACTACCATAGTATACTTTAACTATAAATATATTTTTACAGGAAAAAATCAACATTAGATAACAATAACTTCTGCAATATCTCAGTTCTGTAATAGCAGACTTAACTAAGTAATAACATTTTTTTCGCGAAATTTGGGCCAGGATCTTTACTCAGTAAATATTTACGAAACAACTCTATTAACGATGTGAATTCTAAATTTGTACTAATTCTTCCTACTGTCATACGATTCATCAAAGAGCTATAAAAATATTTTATACTTCTTTGGATTCATGAAATAAGGGTAAAAATCGTAAAAACAAAATTCCTGAAAGAAAGGGAAAATACTATAAAGACAGAAGAAAGTGAAAGATATATATTACAACGCAAAAAAAACATAAAACCATAAAAATACCTATCACTTATAGTAAGTGGGGTAACATATCTTTTATGACCCGGCTTGAAACAACACTGACCGGATATTGTTTACCCCTAGGCAATATTGTAATACACAATAAAAGTCAAAGAGTAATTTTAAGATATTTGTTACAATTAATTATTTTATGCTTAATGTGATTGTGTGCAATCTTGAGACTAAAACAAATAATAGATATCGCATTTTTTTAAACGAATGATTAAAGAATGTACCAAAAACATGCATTAATTTAAGAATACAGAATAATATATACAAAGGAGGTTCGGAAAGAAGCAGAATTATCAGTACATCAAGACTATTTTTCAAATTAAAATTTGGTCATATTATGAATAATAGAAAATGATTTTTTTTTGTTTCAAAATTATTAAAAAATCCCATATGAAGAAAAAAAGATGACCGCGTCGGAGATCGGACCCGGACCGCCGCGGCAATAAAAAAGTCTCCAGATCGTCCGGCAAAAAATAATATAGGTATCTGGAAATTAATCATCGCTATATTTCTTAAGAATGCTTTGAAACTCAATTACTGACAGACTACATTTTACGGACTTCAAC
>NW_026460345.1:0-3120 GCF_021730395.1 Mercenaria mercenaria | reverse complement strand
GATCCGGCGGCATGTTGAGTTCATGATTTTCTGCAGTTAGATGCCCTTGAATTGTCATATATAGGGCGGATTTCACAAAAACTTACAAGAGGATCAGTGCCTCTTGCGTTATGGCATGTTTTTTTGGCATGATCTAATTCAGGTGACCTTTTGTAGAGTCATGCCCTTGAGTTATCAAATTTAACCTTGTCCCCCCCCCCCCCCCCCCCCCCCTCCTGGGGCAAAACCCCAAACTGCTCTGATACCCCTAGGAGGAATTACAACCAAACTTCACAAAAGTGATCATTGCCAAGCCTTTTGTGCATACATCAGCGTGGGCTGGTTTGTGATTTTTGGTTGTGGTCATTGCCTCACCAAACTTTATGATAATTTGGTCACTTTTCGGGTTTCCACCAAACCTTACAGGAGTGATCAGTGCCAAGGCTTTACATGCATATTATTAGCATATTCATTCCATTTCAGCGATTTTCAGTGAACTTATGGCTCTTGATTTGTTGTATTTTACAGTGTTTACTCTACCTGATGTATGTCAACCAAACTTCACAAGTGATCAGTGTGAAGAGTAGTTGTGCAGATCATCAACTTGTTTTCAGGTTTAATGACATACAGCAGAGTAATGACCCTTGTCAAATTCTATTTGCGCTACTCCTCCTATACCACTGGTTGGAATTCGACCAAACTTCACACAATCCATCACTTCCAGCCTAGAAGTGTATATCATTGAATGTTATGGTTGCGGAGTGATTTCACTGGAGAATGGCTCTTAATTTGTGGCATTTTACAAGATCTAAGTGTTAAGTGGCGGGAGGCATACATTTCCTATTTAAGAACGTTTAATCTCCATTGCCAGCTTGTATTTCAGACTTTACTTGTTTAAATAAGGACAATGCTAATTTAAATGCAAGTTTACTACTTCGTTTCCATTTAATGATGTTTTTTGGCAAGGAAGGAGCCTTTAATGATGTTTGGCAAGATATAGTTCATTTAATGACGTTTTTTTGACAAGGAAAGCGGTCTTGAATGATTTTGTTGTAAGGAAATAATTCTTTTAAAAGATTTTTGGCAATGATTTAGATTTCTTTAAATGCTGTTTGGCAATGAAAGTTCTTTAATGATGTTTTTGATAAGAAATAATTCTTTAAAGATGTGGCAATTCGATTTAAGATCTTTAATGATGTTTTGGCAATGACTACGTGTTTCGTTAGTGATGTTTTTGAAGTCATAGTTCGGAATGATGTTTTTTGCATGTATATAGATGCCTTAATGATGTTTTGCAAGGATATAGTTCGTAAAATGAACTTGTGTAAACCCTTAAAGGTCCAATACTAAGGAAAGTGAACATTTTAATTTCTTTTAAAAAGAAACAGAAACTATTTCATTTTATTGGAAAATGAAAGTTGGTATGTAGAAATTCGAAATAAATCGCAGTATAATATGTACAATTATTTTTCTATGAAGTATGAAGAAAGTTAAAAAGACCTGGGGAGGCCATTGCTGTCGAGTCATTGAAATTTTCAAACATAAACACGTACTTTCTTGAGTTCCAAAGAAGCTTCTGTAAATTTTTGACGCTGCCCAATCTCATTATTTAGTGTCTTGCAGAAGTCTATGCGCTGGCTATCAAAAAAATGGCCAACTCACTTTCCCTTAGTAATGGACCTTTACGCATAATATAAGCTTTTAGTAAAGCTAAGAACTCTCCAACATCCATTTTTGTGAAGCATTTCACCATCATCATCATCATCTTCAGTAATTGTGTCTCTTATAGAGTATTTATGCAGTATGCCTAAAACTTTGACACACTGGACTTTAAAAAAGACAAGATGTGCCTCGATCTATGGTACAAAGTTAAAAACGTAAAAGACACCCTAGAATGGTGTATCTAGAACGGGTTTTGCCTGGGTGGCCTCAGGTGCGCGCAGGTCTACAGCAGTCTGTGGGAGACTGTTCTACGAAGTGACGGTGGCAGTAAAGAAACTGTTTGATATATGGTGCCACTACAGCATTCTGGCTGAAGAATTGGTTTAGTGCTTACTGATGTTTGAGGAGGGATGGAACAACTATCAGAACTGTATTAGACTCTGTCAAAAGCAGGATGTTTAAAATGGTCTTGGTCTTTTGCAAAGAAAGTCCCACTGAAATTAACTGCAACTGTTCAAAAATATAGAGTAGTCTTCAAAATGTCCCGATAAAAAGTATATCTCTCTGGATCGGCACTGCTGAGTGTGAAGACAATTAATTATGGTCAAGTCAATGGCACAAAGATGCTTGAATCTCTTGTCCCATTAACATGTTTGATGCTGCCATATCGAGCCAGAAGGTATCTAGTGGTGTAACCCAGTATGGTAGAGTTTGTAATCTAATGGCAGGTCACAAGGGACATCAGGAGTAAAACAGTCAGGCTAGAGTCACAACTTATCTTAACTGAAATAAGAGTAGAAGAATAACTATAATGGTATGGATGTCTTTTTTTAAGCATTGAAAAATACAAATAATACAAGATTACATTTTTCAACATTCCTGAATTGTCTTGGTCTTTACAAAACTTTAATTACTTTCAATCAAACATTTTAATTTACGATGCTGTGTGTTTAAACAAGATTTATTAATTTGAAGCGAAACTGTATGTCTATTGCCAAGTGTATTTACAAGATCTGGGTTCATTGCAAATTTGTTGATTCATGTTTCTGCATGATTTGGTTCTTTTCAAGTAAGGGGCCGTATGACTGTTGATTTAAGCTGGTTAATTACAGTCAGAGAACTGCATGTTTTCATGTTGTAGACTTACTGGCACCCGTCAGTATGATCTGTTTCAATACTGGGTGGACAAATCCACGGTTCTGCAATGGTAGCGTCACAATCCTACTCTATGTAAAAGTCTCCCGCTGAAAACTTAAATGCATACTTATAAAATGACAACAAAACTAAAATTGTTATCTTCATCCTGTCTAACAGAATTTTAAGACTGCTGTTGTGCATGCTACTCTTATTGTAAGAAAACACATCCTTTTAAAGCAAAGAATGCAATCGAATGAAGTAAAGGCATAACGAGTTGTTATGAGTAATAATGAAATGTGCAAAAACTCAAAACTTGTGCTTGAACGGAAAATTTTTTTTTTG
>NW_026460344.1:0-3336 GCF_021730395.1 Mercenaria mercenaria | reverse complement strand
TAAGTTTTTTGACTGAAACTCAAAATAGTTATTTACTATCAAAGTCTACACCAGAGACACAATACCCATAACTCTGGTTTGAATTTTGACAAGTTATGCCTCTTTTTAACTTAGAATTTTGGGTTAAAGTTTTTGATAAAGTCAAATATCTCTGTTACTATCCCATAACTCTGGTTTGAATTTTGACAGAGTAATGTCCCTTTTTAACTTGTTTTTTTTTTTACTGGCAAAGCTCTAATTCAGAGTCAAGCACTGAGAAAAGTCGAGCGCGCTGTTTTACGGACAGCTCTTGTTTTTAAATTAAACAGCATCTCAAAACCACCTTAGCCGGTTGTTATGAAACTTGGCAGGGATATTTCTTGCATGGAACTCTACTAAGTTTGTTCAAACAATTCCATTCCATGTCATGGCAACAAAGAAATATCTTTAAAAGTCTCTAAAACCACAAGACCCAGAGCTTATATATTTGACAATTTAGATACTTGGCATGTAGTGTTGCTTAGTGAACCTCTACCAAAATTGTCCCAAGTCATGCCACCTGGGCCAACAGACCATGCCGCAGGAGTTACTTGAATTTACATAGGTTCCAATAGGAAAAGCTTTAAAAAAATCTTAGAAATCATTAGGCCTAGTGTTAGATGTTTGGCATGTAACATTGTCTAATAGAGCAGTTCAAAGATTATTGAAATTATGGCTCGCTGGTGAAAATTGACCCAGCCCCAGGGTTTACTTGAATATACATAGGCATATATAGGGAAAACAGAAACTGTGCAGTTTTTAGTTCACCTGAGCCGAAGGCTCAAGCTTGTGATTGGTCAATGTCCGTCGTTCTTTAAACGACATCTCCTCCTAAACCACTGGGCCAAATTTAAAGAAACTTCACAGAAAAGATCCTTAGGTGGACCTCTACCAAAGTTGTTCAAATAATGGAATTCCATGTGGAACTCTGGTTGCCATGGCAACCAAGAGGAAAAACTTAAAAAATCTTCTCTGAAGCCACACGGCCTAGGCCTTTGATATTTGGTATAAAGCATTGCCTAGTGGTCCTCTACCAAGATTATTCAAATTATGTCCCTGGGATAAAAAATGGCCCCGCCCGGGGGTTTACAAGTTTTACATAGACTTATATAGGAAAAACTTTAAAAATCCTCCTCTGAAACCACAAGGCCTAGGCCTTTGATATTTGGTATGTAGCATTGTCTAGTCAAAAATGGCCCCGCCCGGGTCACAAGTTTTACATAGACTTATATAGGAAGAAACTTTAAAAATCTTCTTCTCTGAAACCACAAGGCCTAGGCTTTTGATATTTATATACAGCATTGCCTCTGTTCTCTACCAAGATTGTTCAAATTATATGCTCCTGGGATCAAAATGGCCACACCCGGGGGGGTCACAAGCTTTACATAGACTTATATAGGAAAAGAACACGTAAAAATTCTTCTCCGAAACCACTAAAACGCCAAGGCCTTGCTTTATATTTGGTATGTAGCATTGCCTAGTAGTCTTCTACAAGAGTGTTCAAATTATGCCCCTGGGTGATGAGCCCCAACCGGGGTCACAAGTTTCACATAGACTTAATAGAGAAAAAAAACTTTATAAAATCTTCTCCTCTGAAACCACAAGGCCTAGGACTTTTGACATTTGATATGCAGCATTGCCTACTGGTTCCTCTACCAAGATTGTTCAAATATATGTCCCTGGGGTCAAAAATGGCCACACCCCTGGGGGTCACAAGCTTTACATAGACTTATATAGGAAAAAACTTAAAAATCTTCTCTTCAAACCACAGGCCAAGGCCTTTTTATTTGGTATGAGCATTGCCTAGTAGTCTTCTACCAAGATGTTCAAATTATGCCCTGGGTGAATGGGCCCCCGTGGGGTCACAAGTTTCACATAGACTTATATAGGAAAAAAACTTTAAAAATCTTCTTTCTGAAACCACAAAGCCTAGGCCTTTGATATTTGGTATGCAGCACTGCCCACTGGTCTCTACCAAGATTGTTCAAAGTATGCTATGGGATGAAGGAGGCCCAAACTGAGGGGGGTGGGGAGTCACGTTTTCAAGCTAGACTTGTTATTATAATTATTTGGCAATATAGAATCCATGAGATTTCGGGATAATTTTTTCGGGTGAACGCTATAGGGCCATCATGGCCCTCTTGTTCCATAGCCTACTAATTTCAAAATTCTTAAGCCTGACCTTGATTCTGAACTTTTGGCCAATTTTTCCTCTTCAGTGCACTGATATCAAGTGGAGCGATTGGGGCCATCATGACCTTTTGGTCAGTGTGTGGCATGTTAGTACTTCACTTCGTTATTAAGAGTTACATATGAAATTAGAATTATCTCGGACAATCACATGGTTACGAG
Source organism: Mercenaria mercenaria (assembly GCF_021730395.1). Classification (NCBI taxonomy): domain Eukaryota; kingdom Metazoa; phylum Mollusca; class Bivalvia; order Venerida; family Veneridae; genus Mercenaria; species Mercenaria mercenaria. Next base: position 966 of record NW_026460344.1, on the reverse strand, counting down.
GGGACTGTGGCCACTCAGCAGACAGCATCAATATGATTAATGCAAGTCGAATGCTGCTAGAATTTTACATGTAGGTCCAGTTGCCAAATTTTTCGCATGCATAAACGTGAAATCATTTGGGATTGTTCTTACTGTTGTCCTTTTGAACATAAACCTTTGCTGAAATAAGTGATATCTAGGGTTTCAAGCCGAAAGCTAGTGATTGCAAGAAATATGGGCCCCATATGTAAGTGCTAGCTTGGAGGTATTGACACATTTGAAAAACATCGTTCGCTTTTACTAACGGAACCTGGTTGCAAGTAATCCGAACTTCTCTAATCTTGAATTCTGTCCCTTTACTTATAATAAGGTCACAATAGAAACCCATCTCTCTAATCGGAGGATATAATTTCTCAGTATAAGCTGTTTGAATTAGACAGATTCCATTAGTTTGACCCAGGTAGATTGCTACTGAGAAAAATTCCAATTCCAGACTTTTGACTGTGTAACATATTATCAGGGGCTATCGGTTCTCTAGGTTTGCAAATTATTTCTCTCATATGCAATCGAGGACTTGTGTTTATGAGCCTCAGAAAAGTCGCGCTCTCAGGATTTATTCGCACTAAGCGTTGCATTGAGTTTGTATATGTAACGTTGTGAGGGCCTAAATTTTCTTAACAAGCTGGGGTTGTGAGGGCCAGCTGTTTTTCGAGTCTCGTTAAAACGCGTTGCACGCATTAACTGTGTAGACTTGGAGAGCTTTTTAAGCCGCTTAATTTTGCAAAAATCGCCTCCGTGGTCGAGTGGTGCAGTGGTTATGTCGCTGACTTCAAAGCACTGTACCTTCATGATAGAGGTCGCGGGTCGAGCCCGCTACCAACCAAGTCTCTTTATCTGAGAAAGTTGTAGTTTCTTACGACGATGGGGCGACTAGTACTGGTCCTTCCAGGAACGATGGTTAGGTCAAACTGCCCGCCTCATATGACT
>NW_026460343.1:0-22636 GCF_021730395.1 Mercenaria mercenaria | reverse complement strand
CTGTCCAATAAAAACCTGTTCTCCGCAAGTAACGGCCAAATTCCACAGAATCAGAGGTGGGGGAGAATTATTTAAGATCAAATCGTCACGAAAAAATATGCCTCGCCTGAGGATCGAACCACGACCCCCTAATTTGTAGATCTGTGCTATCCATACTGAGCTAAGACGGCAGGTTATTTCAAACCAAAATTTGTTTGTAAGCATATTTAGTCTCCAGTAATCCATTTGGGCGACTCCTCCCAAAAAAATGTTAGGAATGGGTTTTTGGAAGGATAGCACAAAAAATAAAGGGCCCTCTTCCTGGTTCTTTGCATGCCAGGTGTAAAGCACCCCGCCACCAAAATGCAAACCCCCGGTTTCGTAATCAGTGTTTTTCACTGGACCACTGCATTTACTCTTTCCGAACAATCGTAACACCTGGATTTAAAACATTTCTATAATAAAACCTTACTCAATTATCACAGCTTTTCCCAAAAACCATATATTTTCCTTCTCTTATCCTAGTCACATGTTCTGAACACTGACATTTTGCTGCCATCTTCCGTACTGTATTCAATAAATTAAATTGTTATGCCATCTATGTGAATTTCTGTTCAATACAAAATAGAAACTGGAAACTCAAAACTTCGGGAAGTCAAAAACATGCTTGAATTAAAGTATTTGGGCCAACAGATGAAGGTTTTAATATACTGTGAAAAAGAAAGTTTAACTTTTTGTTTATTATATAGTAACCAGTTTTCGAGAGGGGCCGATAACCATTCTTACATGCAAAAAAGTAATAATTACCTGGTACATTTATACATTAATAAGACTGTAAAAGAAATATAATGACCACTCAATATATGAATAAATGAAATGGGAAAAAAGGATTATTATTGGTACTGGTGTTCTGTGTTATTGCGAGTCTTTTTCCAAGAAAACCTTTTACAATCAATTGTGACTTCTTTTTTTGTTTTAATTTTTACACATTTACCTCTTCATCTAAATTTAGTGGTCTTGCCTAGCTGAAGGAGGCGGCTTAGGTTTTGGGGGCGGAAACTTCCTCTGGTTGTTGCTCCTCCTGCTCCAGTTCTTTCTCTATTTTGATAATATTTGGGGGGTTTAAACCAAACTTGTAGCCCAAAGCGAGCAAGTTCTAGCACGTCACTATCACCTGACGCTTCTGACTTGTGGGATACTGTAAAAGATGAAGAAGTTCTAGAATTATATCTGAATACATAAGAACATAATTGGAAGCAGTTAAAGGGAAAAGAAGGCGTACTCTTAAAATGAAAAAGCTATTATTTAAAAACTATGACAGAAGACCACTTACATGGAAACCCATGTTTTAAACAGTTTGTAAATTTTTTAGCGCTAGAAAACATTTACGTTACCCAAAAATAAAATCTGGGGACAAAGGAATCAAAACAAGAAAAAAAGTGACTTTTTGAGAATATTTGAAATTCTTAAATAAAATCATATTAAACTGTTGAGAAATCTTGAAAGAACCCTACTTAAAGAATGAGTGTCTTAAACTTTCTGAGGCTTACAGACATTTTGATAACTGACTTTTCTGAATTTCTACTTTGTTAAAGGTGGTTGGAACACTGAAGTCTTTGCTCATTAACTCAGAACTGGTTACTGTAAACTCTTTTGCCTCCAACATGTGGACTGCAGAAGGTTGGTGATCACCCATGATGTCACTGTTTTTAAATTTTTGGGCAGACCAAACAATGAGCTACCCAACAAAACCTGGAATTTTTTCCACAACCTGTGCTCTCAGTTAAAAACTGTGCTAGTCTTAGTTTTAAATTTACATTTACTTTAACATTAGGAAAACCCCCCTCGGTGTAAAATTGATATTTACAGCTACATTTATAATTAAATGTCTTTCACTAACTCAGATTGTTAAAAAAAACTTCCACTTTTCTTTTAAAAACTATACACATTTATACTATGTTTAGACATACATGTATTATGTAGGTACAATTTCAAATCTAATGCATAGTAAATAAAACAAACTTGTTAATTTTATGTTAACACAAACTATATCAGCAATCGCTCATATTTACAAATATGAAATATGAATCCAATATACCTTACAATTTGGTCGAAACTGAGTGTTTTATATTTCTGATACGAAAGACATTCATTTTTATTTTTACTTTTTAATGGTCTTGAAATTTACATCTGGCAGTATGCCCATTTCAACAACCTCTTTTTATGAGTCTTTATTTAGTATATACTACCTATGTTAGGGTAAACTTAACAGAAGATGCACAAGGCATTTTATTGATCAATCAACAGAGAAAATCAACACACTAAGATCAATACACACATTTTAAATGCAAATGTAAACAAGAGCACCGCCTTGCGGGTGCTGACGCTCATCTGATTTTTTTTGTGTAATAGAAATATTGTCCTACCCATGATTTTCTAAGTCTAAAAAGGGCCATCATTCTTGCAAAAAGCAGGATAGAGTTATGCTTCTTGATGTACAGTGTCCACTTATGATGGTGAAAAACTGTTGCAAGTTTTAAAGCAATAGCTTTGATAGTTTATGAGAAAAGTTGACTTAAACATAATACTCAACCAAGAAAATGATTTTCTAAGTCCAAAAGGGGCAATAATTATTGCAAAAAGCAGGATGGAGTTATGTTGCTTGCTCTACAGGGTCAGCTTATGATGGTGAACAAGTGTTGCAAGTTTCAAAGCAATAGCTTTGATAGTTTAAGTGAAAAAGTTGACCTAAACATAAAACTTAACCAAGAAATCTGATATTTTCTAAGTCCAAAAGGGGCCATAAATCTTACAAAAAGCAGGACGGAGTTATGTTTCTTGCTATACAGGGTCAACTTATGATGGTGAACAAGTGTTGCAAGTTTTAAAGCAATAGCTTTGATAGTTTAGGATAAAAGCTGACCTAAACATAAAACTTAACCAAGAAAACTGATTTTCTAAGTCCAAAAGGGGCAATAAATCTTGCAAAAAGCAAGATGGAGTTATGTTTCTTGATGTACAGGGTCTGCTTATGATGGTGAACAAGTATTCCAAGTTTCAAAGCAATAGCTTTGACAGTTTAGGAGAAAAGTTGACCTAAACATAAAACTTAACCAAGAAATCTGATATTTTCTAAGTACAAAAGGGGCCATAAATCTTGCAAAAAGCAAGATGGAGTTATGTTTCTTGCTATACAGGGTCAGCTTATGATGGTGAACAAGTATTCCAAGTTTCAAAGCAATAGCTTTGATAGTTTAGGAGAAAAGCTGACCTAAACATAAAACTTAACCAGGCAACGCCGACGCCGACGCCGACAACCGCTCAAGTGATGACAATAACTCATCATTTTTTTTCAAAAAATCAGATGAGCTAAAAATGTCTTCCATAACATATGAGCCATGCCATGAGAAAACCAACATAGTGGCTTTGTGACCAGCATGGATCCAGACCAGCCTGCGCATACTCGTAGTCTGGTCAGGATCCATGCTGTTCACTTTCATTGTCTATTGCAATTAGAGAAATCGTTAGCGAACAGCATGGATCCTGACCAGACTGCGCGGATGCGCAGGCTGGTCTGGATCCATGCTGGTCGTAAAGCCACTATGTTGGTTTTCTCATGGTGCGGCTCATATGGTAAAACATGAAGATGTAGACTGTTACTTGCATTTTGGAATTTGATATAACAATACAGGAATAGCATTACATTTTTACATGTAGTTTTAAATACTTAAAGAGGAATTATGTCCGCTTGTACAAAAATTAGCAAGGAATTTTGCACGAAGGAATTCTGTGCTATACGCATTAGCATCAAATGCATACACTCCTTGAGCATATCATCTAAGCATTTCATTATGTTATTTACAAAACCAAATTTCTGTAATACTAAGTCAATATGGTACACTTGCATAAATGCAGTTTATTCTATCAACTACATACGTACTTTTGAATCTGTCTAAAGAAACTAACTAATAAAATGAAAACATTTGCAAGCATTTACCGGTAGGCACACAGCACAACCTTTTTGTCCGGTTAAAACTGTGCTTTTTATACTCACCAGAACATCCTACAATCTGAGAGACAAAAGGCATGCCATGAGATTGTCTCATGTACATTCAAAACATTGCATGATCTAATTCAAGAATATGCTGTTAATCATTTTATCAAACTTATGCAACATGAAACTGTGATGATCTGTTGAGTTTTACGTCGCACCGACACAAATATGCCCCTCCAGCATTTCATCACAGGCTGGCATCTGGGTAGCATCAGCAGCCTTCCGTAAGTTAGCTGAATAGCTTCCTCACTTGATGAATTCAATACCCCGAGTGAGGCTCGAATCCACACCAATGAGTGGCAAGTGATTAGAAGTAAGAGACCCTAACCACGCGGCCACAGAGACCTCTAAACTGTGATGAAGACTTACAGTAAAATAATTATTATTCCATATTACTCGACATAAAATAAGAACATGTACCATTCTTTGTCTTTTATTTATCTCATTGTTATACTGTTAAATGTTTTAAGATCATATAACACATTATGACGAACAAATGACTTAAAATACTTGATTTCTAAATTAATATATTCTACATCTGCTAAGGTAAATGCATCAATAGATCTGAGAAAAACATTGAAAAGTTAAGTTGGCATGTTTTTGGCCGCTCTATCTTCAAGCGAGAGGAGACCAGGCGCAAGCATGAGACAACACGCGATGCGATGACCCCTAAAAACCGCAGACGGCGCCCAGCACACGGACCACACCCGAATGTATGACAGCAGACCTCAGCTCACCACGGCTCCGCACCAAAACGATGCCACGAAGCAAGTCAAGAGCTGCTACCAAACACTCAGTGCTAGAAAGCTGTCTGATATATGTCTGTGCTAAAACAAGAACGACAATATTGGCATTATTGTCCACGAAAACGGCACGCGTTAAATATTCATGAGACAGCCCAATTCTTCAGCTAGTAAAACTAAAATACGGACTGACCGGGCCTACCACACAAAACACCAACTGATGCGCCCCAGACACACTTCACCTTGCAAGAAGCAACGCAACATAGGCACCACACAACATTATAGTGAAGCATTACAGACAACGGAATGCAACCAGGGCCTCACCAGTACCATTGTGATGCATTACAGACACTTCATATCGCAAGAAACAACGCAACATAGGCATTACCAACACTATAGTGAAGCACTACGGACAACGGAATGCAACTTGGGCCTCACCAGTACCATAGTGATACATTACAGACACAACCTAGGTTTCGCCAATACTGTAATTATTCACTATAGAAGCTTCACTACGCAAAAAAGCAAAGCAACCTAGGCATCACCAGAACCTATAGTGGTGCACTACAACCACCTCACAAGCAAGCAACGCAACGCAACGCAATGCAATCTAGGACTCGCCAGTACTATAAGGACGAAATCCTAGTGACCCGAAGCAACTTCAGGTCAACCAACCTTAAATAGCAAGGTGCATCTTTTGCAATGAAAAACCTTTGGTGCACTGTTTAAGACAATAATGCCCTTGTGATAGGCCGATAAAAGGCAAAACATAGCTTCACCAAACTGAGCGGACCGTGTCCATAACTGACAGACGACAACGCAAATTACACTGAACTGTTCCGAATAAAATTCATCACACACCAAACGCATAGATATATCTCTAGTTCGGCGTCTACCGTATAAATCGCCACAAAACAAACACCCAACCGGTTATTGTTTAGCAATCTAATTAACTCGATATCTCGCCTGATCCCCTCAATTCAACATTATTTGAGCGACAGTCCTAACATTTAAGGTATAATTACCGATTCATAAAAATTACAAAACACATAAATAACTGCCAGTGAGCCTTATCTTTTATCTAGAAGCTAAGATATAAATGAAAATACCTAAGCTAAAGTAATACACAAGTTCATGTAATTTCTTTCCTATATATTCTTTTACAGAAAATGTCTTAAACATTAATTTAATTTCCGATATCCTAAAAAAGCAGACAGCTCCAGTTAAAAACATTCTAACGAATGCTGTTATTTATCAACACAATACACCTGAATTCCATAAATCGGGAAACTATCCAAAAGTTAATTTCCAGGAATTATCTATCTACGGTACTTTGAAGTTCCTTCGACTTGGCTTCTATCACAGAACATTCATTCGTAACTTCTTTGAGTATGATTATAATTGGGATATCGGAGACTTCACAGTGTACGTTGCACTAACAGCTCACTGACATCTTCAATAAACGCCATATAAGAATCTGTACCTGAAAGTATAATACAAAACGCAGCAAATCTGACACAAATTTCTCCAGAATGTCAGGTCTTTCACCAAAAAAACTAAGTTAACCATAAAAAACTACTGCATTAGCAACCTTAGGGGTGTGGCGGGAGGGTAAGTTTATCTTTACTGAACGACATGTAGAAGAACTGTAGATTCTGTCAGTGTATAATAACGGTCTATTCGCCCTTTCAGACGCAATGTGAGAAATCTGCACGGGCTTTTTGCTTTTATATCGAACAACTGGCTGTGTTCTCGGCTCGCTGAACATGCACATCAGTACTGTATTAATAAAACGAGAACCAGTTCAACTGAATAATAAAGGCCGATTAATCCCGAATCCTTAGCAACTAACAAACATTTTAAGTCTCGAGGAATAAATGAAATTATTTTAAGGAAATAATTTATATTATTCCATATTACTCGACATAAAATAAGAACATGTACCATTCTTTGTCTTTTATTTATCTCATTGTTATACTGTTAAATGTTTTAAGATCATATAACACATTATGACGAACAAATGACTTAAAATACTTGATTTCTAAATTAATATATTCTACATCTGCTAAGGTAAATGCATCAATAGATCTGAGAAAAACATGAAAAGTTAAGTTGGCATGTTTTTGGCCGCTCTATCTTCAAGCGAGAGGAGACCAGGCGCAAGCATGAGACAACACGCGATGCGATGACCCTAAAAACCGCAGACGGCGCCCAGCACACGGACCACACCCGAATGTATGACAGCAGACCTCAGCTCACCACGGCTCCGCACCAAAACGATGCCACGAAGCAAGTCAAGAGCTGCTACCAAACACTCAGTGCTAGAAAGCTGTTTAACAAACACCATGCGTCCCGTCTCCTCTCGATTTATTGATTTTTTCCGCCACAATAAATTTTGCAAAAATTTATCCCCAAAAAATCAACACAAAGAAATATTAGACATTTACAATTTTCTATTAAAGCATCTCTGTGACCGCGGCAAATCTCAAGTAAAATGCAATGAATCCACGCGAAAGAAATTATAGCGAACGCATAAAATATAGGTAAACATTCAATCCACACGGCCAGCCAACCGCTGGAGTCGAAAATATCACGCGGTGTTACCGAAAGATACTGTAATATTTCTAATACGAATGATCAGTACGTACAGGAAAAACTAATTAAGCGTATTTGATGCACTTATCCCTAATAGCATAAATCTGAACAACATTTTACGGGAAAAAAGTTGCTGTGGCATAACACATTATAGTGTGATTTGGTTAACCGTAAAAATCTTGGGCAAACTAGATCTTAACAAAATAATTCGATGTTAGGTTATTTGTGACGTCAGAACTTCTGAATCACAGTAAGTAGTCATGAAAAATTATTTGTTTTATTTGCGTGTATACATGGTAAAAGTACATACATAGTTTCAAATCACCAAAAATTCGTAATTTCGGATATTGTTTAATAGTTTACCTAAATCAATGAAGAATTGTATCAACTTTTGGCACACACAAGTTTTATTTGAATTTGTGTCCAAATTGTGAAATAATTGTCATAAATTTAAACCTCTAGCATGTAAAGCGTCGGTAGCGATGAACATTTTCTCAGAAACTGCTTGAACTATTTGGTCTTTTGAATGTTTGACTCGGGGGATATTGCCCATAAGAAAATAGTATCTTAATATTTCATAGAATCGCGTTAAATTAATGGAATTATGGGCAAGCTACACTGGTTTCGTTTTGTATTTTCAACAAAATAAAATCCCCTTTCTGATTTGTCTTAGAATTTATTAAACGTATAACCAAATACTGTCCGTAAAAGACAGGTCAGCCTCTTCTTAAATACCGGATCCCACCGACGCTTGAATCTACCAGTACACTTAATTAATCTGAATAGGTGGCCTGCCAAAATAGGCTAATATGAAAACAACTGTAAACATCCTTTATTCGTAGTTATAATAAATCTGCAATAAAACAGGTTTATGTCTACCGCCGCAAAAATGAATTTGATTCCGTATGACAACCCTGTAATAGATTACTTTAAAACACTCTCATATAAAAACTAATGAAAATAATGCTCGTAAGGTATGATAAACTTTGATGAGAACCCTTACACTAAACCATACGTCATGAATAAACATGATGACGTATTCACTAAGTATAGGCTATACTTTTACCGGTTATAATTGTCGAAATATTTCAAATGCTTTTAAAAGCAGTGCTACACATTATCAGAGAATCGGTAGAGATTTCCGACCAATGAAATAAAATGTGTATTTTATACTTCTTTGTTCTAAATAAAGAATGTCTTGAACTTTTCAATTTGAAGGCGAAGCAGGCCATTTCAAATGCCATTAAAACGACCAGGCACGTGATTGGTTTTGAATAAAATATTTATATGAAGGCACCCAAAACATAATCGCCACTGAATTTGATTTCTTATTCGACAAGTCGGTACCCCAGATAAATGGGGAATAATATAATAGTTCTAGAACAATTCTATCGGAAGTTATGCCACATTTATGCCACGTGTCAGGCAACAGTTTGCGTGACACCAATGACCTTTAATCCAAACCTTCACCCCAAGCATTTGCAGAAAAAACAACTGTTTACCCTGATTGGTAGTCCAAAAATAGTCCTAAAAAAAAACAAAAAAAAAAACGGGTATACCGACTGTAATATCGCAAGAATCCTAGTATTGTTAAATCTAAATAAATCTCAACCCTTATGTGGTGATAGGCTTGCTAAATCAACAGAATGAGCCGGATGAAGCAGAGACGAAACAATCCACATACATCTGCAGTCCTGAATAAAAAATTATTCTGTGAAACAATCGTTTTTTTGTTTGTTTTTTTTTTTTTAATTTACTTTCGAAGTGTAGTGGTCAGAATTCGGATCACCATCTGTAGGTCTACAAATCAGGCTCTGAACCCAAAATTTTCAATCATTATTGCTTTGTTTTTTCGTTTGCCAACTGCTATCAAATCCTTAAATACATTTAAAGCCGCAAAACCACCTCCAGTAAAATCGTCTAGATAGTTCTGCTGTTTGCCTGATTTCATGTTTGATTTCAACACAAAATTCTTAAATGCCCACCACGACCTAGTAACCTTTTCTTTTTAACCACGGAAACTTCATGAAAATCATTCTTAAATTACAAGTAATATACAGCCATGATGGATAATCAAGGCCCTTCCTTAAATAAATGAGTTTTACAGCTTCGTATGCAAAAACTTATTCAATCAATCTCTTATCATCATAGTTTTAAGAGCATAGCATAGAATGACTACTTTACATTGAAGAAACCAAATGTGTTCGAAATTTAACTTAATACACTAATTTCTGTACATATTGTTACATTGATTAAATATAGTATTAAGTCATTAAACGCCTTGTTTTGGCCTAATCTATGTCACCGTCAACTTGTTACTAAATACTTGTATATTTCAATCTTTTCATGCAAATCATGTAAAACTACCGTCGTGGAAATACAAAAGAATACAGGTATTTTGTGGCGTATCTTTAAATCCTAGCAAATTTTGCAATGTTATCCATTCCTCAAAAGGAAGTGTTGTATCAAAATAAAAACTTTCTGTGTCAGTCCAGTGTTTGTGTTAGCAGAGAAGACTATTAAACGTACTAGACGGTATGCGTTTTGCGTTTTTTGATGACAAGTCCCTTGACCTAGATCTTGACCTATTTTAGAAATTTAACAGCTGTTATTTTGGGTCGATATAGTCTACTTGACCGGTGAATTTGCTAAGTTAACTATATCGATATTTCTTTTTTTTTTTTTTTTTTGAGCTCTGAGACGAATTTCATTTGAACTTCATCTCCGGGCGCGACCCCAATCTTGACCCCTAAAATGTCTCTGAAATGTTCTACTTGCAAATTATCCCGGGATGTGGGTTTTGATACTTCACTGAAAAGTTATACTGACTGCAGGACACTCCCGAATGTGGAGCGAAGTATGTGCTTTTTTATGGAAAATTTGAATATTAATGAAGTAATTGCACATGCAGTGACGTGTACTCGCCCGAACCGTTTCCGTTGCGTCATTAACCTGCACACATCGCCACCACAAGTCTGTTATGTTTTAAGACCAGGATGCGGGCGATATCACCCGACGCAACTGAAACTGCCCACCGAGCACACGCCATGCTAAAACTTGTACATGTAACAAAGCATTTTCTGAACTTTATCACTGATTGGTTAGATATGTCGCCGCATAAATAATGAACGCTTACGACCACTGCATATAGAATAATTCTGCCCGAGTGTTTTCAGCCTGACCGTCGGTAGACAGTCTAAAATGTCTTTCTTACAAAAAACGTTTTGATAACTAAATGCCCCCTTTGACCGGCAATAATGCCAAATTGATATATTCGTCTCTGAAAATCTGTTCAAGGGAGGAAAGCAGATGTGCCGCCAATAAGACACAGGTAAGACTAACAGAAGGTATGATTTAATTTGCGCATCTTCCTACAGACTGTAACTTTTTGTTCAATATTAGACATGCTGACCATACAGACGAGCCTAGTATAGATGACCTATACACTTACACCGCCACACCCTCCTTGAAATTTTACCTCTAACCATGACATAGTCTTGTGAAATACCCGAACCATGTAAAAATACTTAAAATCAATAATATTATCAATACACCCACCAGCATTATCTTGTAACTGTCTGTTTCTTCCTTCTCGATATCGTTTGCACAATTACCGGTCCCTCGTGCTCCAAGGTCATGTGGAGGTATCTGATTCCGCACCTCGTTCCTGGCCGGCCTTTTGTTTCTCTCCTCTCGTCCTATGGTGATATTCCTGTTGTTGACGATTTTGCTCTTACATTTTGCCTGTGACCTTCGTCCTTCCTTTCCCGGCCTTGTCGTTTAGGTCTAACACGTTCATGCGGCATCTCAATTTAAGATTACTTTAAGTTTATCTTTACTGAACGACATGTAGAAGAACTGTAGATTCTGTCAGTGTATAATAACGGTCTATTCGCCCTTTCAGACGCAATGTGAGAAATCTGCACGGGCTTTTTGCTTTTATATCGAACAACTGGCTGTGTTCTCGGCTCGCTGAACATGCACATCAGTACTGTATTAATAAAACGAGAACCAGTTCAACTGAATAATAAAGGCCGATTAATCCCGAATCCTTAGCAACTAACAAACATTTTAAGTCTCGAGGAATAAATGAAATTATTTTAAGGAAATAATTTATATTATTTGTGGGGTTTTACTTTCGTTGATGCTGTGGTTGAGTCAATCTAGAAAATATAATTTTCTAAGTCCAAAAGGGGCCATAATTCTTGCAAAAAGCAATGCAGAGTTATGGTACTTGCTGTGCAGTGTCAACTTTTAATGGTGAATAACTGCTCCAAGTTTTAAAGCAACAGCTTTGACCGTAAAGGAAAAAGGTTGACGTAAACGCAAAACTTAAAGTCCAAAAGGGGCCATAATTTTTGCAAAAAGCAGGATGGAGTTATGTGTCTTGCTTGACAGAGTCAACTTTCAATGGTGAACAAGTGTTGCAAGTTTTAAAGCAATAGCATTAATAGTTTAGGAGAAAAGTCGACCTAAACATAAAACATAGCCAAGAAATCTGACTTTCTAAGTCCAAAAGGGGCCATATTCTTGCAAAAAGCAGTATGGAGTTATGTTTCTTACTGTACAGAGTCAGCTTTTGATGATGAACAAGTGTTGCAAGTTGCAAAGCAATAGCTTTAATAGTTTAGGAGAAAAGTTAAATCTAAACATAAAACTTAACCTAGAAATCTGGTATTTTCTAGGTCCAAAAGGGGCCATAACTCTTGCAAAAAGCAGGATGGAGTTATGATTCTTGCTGTACTGAGTCAGCTAATGATGTTGAAAAAGCGTTGCTGGTTTTAAAGCAATAGCTTTGATAGTTTAGGAGAAAAGCTGACCTAAATATAAAACTGAACAGGCAACGTCAAGTGATGACAATAACTCATTTTTTTCCAAAAAATCAAATGAGCTAAAAATTATTTAAGCATTTTAAGCTTCTTCAGTAATGCTATCACTGAAATAAATATACCACTTGAACAAATCCAGAATATACACATATAATTTCCAGTATTGCAAGTATAATGCATTTTGTTGGATTTTACGTCGCACCGACACATGTTGGGTCATATGGCAACTTCCAGCTTTAATGGTGGCGGAAGACCTAAGGTGCCCCTCCGTGCATTAATTCATCACGAGAAGGCACTGGGTAGAACCCCCCACATTCCGTAAGTCAGCTGGATGGCTTCCTCACATGAAGAATTCAACGCCTGAGTGAGGCTCAAACCCAAATCAATGAGGGGCAAGTGATTTGAAGTTAGCGACCTTAACCACTCGGCCATGGAGGCCCTTATATAATGCATTTACTCTTATACAGTGAAAACATTTACTCTTATACAGTGTTTTTTTTCAAGAAATAGAGACACATTTTACATTTTTAGATGACAAAAAAATGTGGGAAATAATCAAGGACTGACTACATAATCATTAACTGTCAAGATATATTTTGCCGAGACCTACCTAAATCCTCCGACTCAAATAAACAATCGTCTTGCATTTTGAATGATTTGCACCACTTGAGAAAACTGGCTGAATTGTCTCTAGCAAACCAGCTCCCAGACTGAGCATTCCGTCTACACTTTAGATGTACTTTTGGTATTTCCTGATAGAAACAGTATATATAAATATTAAGACAAGTTTATTAAGATGAAAATATATTAAATATCCGAAACAGTGATTATGTCATTGAATTTAATCACTGTTTGGAGTGAAAAAAGTATATCATGAGGGTGCAGCCCGAGTGATATAATAATATGCGTCTGAATGATAAACAATGATTCTGTTCAAGAGAAAATCACTGTTTGAGATAAATCACTTAGATTTTTAAAACAACAAGAATTCAAGAATTATCTTCCTACATCCTTGATGATATCCACCAATATTTGCCTGTTTTGTGTGATCTTCTTTTCAGGCATGCCAATATAATGATATATGACCCTATGAGGTAATAACATTGAAACACAGTGATTTTATTGCATAATAACATGCAGTTTCAGCCTCCTCCATTTCAAAGGAAAGTATATATTAGTGGTTTCTGCCAATACGGTTGTCTTTCAACAGGATATGAAATTGTGGAATTCAAACTTCATAGATAAAAGAAAAGAAACTATTGCTTATTTGGGATTTTATTTTGAGGAATGGTGCAACCATGAAAGCTGGTCTCCCATGAACGTAACAATTTCATTTTGATTCGTACTGATTCTTACCTCAGTGCATTTGCCCTCTTGCACACACTCCTCAGCTTTCTTGTGAATCACATTTGCCAGATCACACAAATACACACCATTGTCTAACACATCCATAAAGTTCCCAGATGATATATCAATTTCTACAATCATAAAACACAACTCATTTTCAAAATTGTTAATTCAAATAAGGTAAACTTAAAACAAATCCTAGCAAATTAGTTATGAAACTGCGAAAACTGATCAAATGTAGCCTGTAAAAAACAAGAAGAAAAAAAAAAAACCATCTTTGATGCAGCTCATTAATAATTATGCCTAAACATTAACAGCTGAACAAACTTGTCTCCTTAATTTGATATGTATACTAAAATAAAAAGAAAACAGAGCCAAAATAGATTTTCCTAATACTTGGATTGAGTGTATCACATTCTATCAGGGTGGTCAATAAACTCTTCTGTAGACAGTTTCTAATCCAGAAAGTTCTTAATTTGTTTTTCCTCTATTTTATTTTGTAGCAATTTTCCTTAAAAATGTAGACAGATATTCATTCAAACATAAATAAACTATAGTAACTTCATGGCTCCATGGCCATGCTGGACCACCATGGATATACCTAGAGTTTTAGCGATCCAATCAGCAAGGTCTTCCCTAAGTGGCCCCATACTCTCTTCCTGCATCGCCAAGCTCTTCTGGTGTGTAACATCTGTCTCTGTACCCAAGTCATCTGTATTGTTATTGTTAATCCCCTCTGACATTCTGTAAGATATTATGATTTATGTGTCACTCCCGTCGATTTCTAATCCTGCAATATTTATATGTCTTGTCAAGTTTGACATAGAATGCGTACATGACACTGAAAATGATGAATTGGGTGAAAATTAAAGTTAGAGTAAGTTAGATATTGGTAAAGATGAATACAAGAGGGTCATGATGACCCTATATCACTCACCTGTTAAACTTGGCCTTGGAATCATCAGGATAAACATTCTGACCAAGTTTCATGAAGATAGGGTCATAAATGTGGCCTCTACAGTGTTAACAAGCTTTTCCTTTGATTTGAGTGGTGACCTAGTTTTTGAACCCACATGACCAGTGTCGACTTTGGCATGGGAATCATCAAGATAAACATTCTTACCAAGTCTCATGAAGATAAGGTCATAAATATGTCCTCTACATTATTAACAAGCATTTCCTTTGATTTTAGTTTTTGACCCACATGACCCAGTTTCTAACTTTGCCAAGTCAGGGCTCGATCCAGATAAGATGCGTATTAGCATAAATTATGCTTTGAAATAATGCATATATGCATGTCTGATAATTTTTAAGCATACAAAAACGGATATGAAATTACAGAAATGCATGCAGTGACTTTTTACTAGTGTAAACAAAATTGAATTGTCTGGTTGCTTTACGTAACAGAGCACAGTCAACATTAATTCTCCCACACTGAACGTACACACGCATTGAATGGTACTCAATAAACCTAGATTAAACTATATCATACACTGTGCATACATCAAATAGTTGGGAATTACTATGGATGGTACTGTAGTATATTTTAAAGTAGTGTCGATTTAAAATATCAACTTCCAGTACCATAATAGCAGCTGCGTAATAGGATTACGGTACCGTAATCCTAACCACTGCCTTTTTTTTAATTCACACTTTTACAATACATTTTCTTATTTTTATAATTTCTCCGCAACTATAATTTCTCAGAAAATCCGACCAACCTGTGACGTACCTAAACAGATTTTTCTAACAAAATTTTGATTGGATCGCAGCATCCAATCATAAATGGAAACTATGTGGAAAGCGATTTAAATAGCATACCTGTAGTTTGGTACCACAGTTAGGCATAAAAAAAAAATTGTTTCCGGTATCCCGACCTACCCTAAATTTTTGGCCCGACCCTAAATGTTTTATGGCCTTGGAGAATATTTTTTCAACTTTTTTACAAAAAATTGTAAAACTGCACTTTTTATGCTTTAAACATGGTCAGTGATGTTAGAAATCAACTTACTGATGCTCAAAATAACCCCTTATTTGTATTCATTTTTTGACACAAAAATAATTTCCGAAAAGTCTCCCTTAATAAAAACAAATTCCATAAAAAAACGACCGACCTACCCTAATTTTTTGAGCATGTTACCAGAAACAAAGAATTTTTTTTTTTAGGCCTTTCTGACTCAGTCTCCATTCACTACAATTTTCGCGACTTCATAAGTTTTTCCTGTAAGGATTTTAGGCATGAAGGGGCAGTTAGCCGGATATGCCTCCGTGGTCCACTCGAATGTAGTCCAAAATCAATATATAGTGCAGTAAAGGCCATTTTCATGCCAGGTATAAGCTTTATTGATGCTTGATTGTAAAAAGGAATGTCGCAGATGATTTTTAAGCTATGTTTTATGCTTCAAAAATTGATCTGAAGCTGCCTTGTAAAATGAAAGTGAAAGTAGGTATTTCTGATGTCTACCTACGCAATATTAGCGTTTTCATCATGTGTCTCAGTCACGTGACCATGGTTTCACTGCATTATCGTCAACCCCATATTTTTTGGGTATATTTTGATTGCCTAAAGACAGACTTCAAGACAAGGGTAGTCTTGCAGGAAGTGAACCTTACAGAAGAAAAAGGCCTGCTGCGTACTCTTGCTGTGTACATACAGCGTATATGGTGCGTACATGATCATGTGTACTGAAATCAAGGGCTTTAAATAGTACGCAGGATATACACCGCACATACACCAAAAGTACGTTTGTAGTACACTTTTGACATGCAAATGAGCTCTGCCGCGTACTACTTGCTGCGTACATGCTGTGGACTACATAGTACACAGGATGTATGCTGGAGGAATTTAGTATGCAGGAAATAGTACGCAGCATGTACGCGCATGGGTGAAAGTATGGAATATTGAAAATCCTGAAAAATTTGCCGGGGGCTTGGGGGCCGCTAGGGCCCCCGGTGGGTCCAGGGCAAAGCCCTGGTAGGGGGGCCAGGGGGGCAAAGCCCCCCGGAAGCTTCTGAGAATTAGTGATTTTGAACACTTAGAACAGCCCTATTCTACCCTTATATGTGTGCCAAAAATTTACTTATTATATTGCACAAAATGCATGATTTTCAGTTAACAGTAACTTTTCTAAGTCAAGGACTTGTTTCAACAATATACCCTCAACATATTTTTGTAAGATTCAGACTGAAACTACCTGAAAATTCTAGCAACATTTTTGTTTTTTCATGCCACCATATTTTAATGTTTTGGCACAACATTCACAAAATGCAGCCCCTGCAATATCCGGTTTTCGTAGCCAAAGACCCCATCGATCACCATCAGTGTCACATTCAGATAGCCAAGCCCATCTCCATTTGTTACCATGTTTGCTTTCTAAATCCTAAGTATTGTACGCTGGCGGTAAAAACATTATTTTTGACGCACTAACCGTGCAGCCCTAATTACGGCGTGTTAATCCCCGAAAGAAATCTTGATCTTCCTCCAGTTCCTCGTGGAAAGATTGATACTTTGGAGATAAAAAGCGTGCAAACCGTAGAAATCAAGACATGCGTGTGAAAGTCCGTACAAACTTTGACGCGGCAACTTTTAGGCGCACGTGAAAGTCATGAAAAACGTGAGTGAATAGTTATATAACGGTCGTCTAAAATGATGTTTTAAAACAAACAGTTGAAGTAAATTTCGGTACGTAACGGGATCGAGTAATCATCACTGCAATTTTTTTATAAAAGTGACTTTTCCGTGGTTGACGCTTGTTTTATAATTGGAACTCTTTACAAGGTGTGTATAATAAAATCCAGACATCACGAAAGTTGCCAAAAATGGCTATCTGATCTAGATTGCTTTGGATTCGAAAATCCCGAAAAATAATTATCAACCCACCCCTGTTCAAAGCGGAAAAAATAACAATTATCGGTAAATATTCTGTTGATAAAATAAGTACTGGCCTTGTTTTCGTCATCAGTTAAAACCCCTTTAAGAGCTAAAAGAAGTGTGTCGGTATCATGGCATCTGAAGTGGAGATCAAAGTTGTCGTGGCATTACGTCATGTTTTCGCGCCATGTGACACATCACTGTCTGATCATACCGCCTCGGTTCTTTAAAACAGTAAAAAAAGTATCTTCTTTAATTTTTTTAAAAGCGAATGTGCAATATCCCGTATAAACTGACAGGTAAATGTGTCAAACGATAAGTGACCTATTTGCCCTAAATTTTTTTACATTATTGTTTGAGAAGAATATCTCACATAGTGTCGTGTCAAAAATACATCTACAAATATTCATTTACTTATCAAACTTATTTAAAACCACAGCGACATCATACTGCTTTATTTTAAAACCATATTTCTATTTACGTTCACGAGGTCACGTAACCTATTCTGCCGCATTACACAGAAATCTGTTTGCCAAAAATTGTTTTACTCATGTATTGAAATAGCTGCCGCTTTTTTATTATTTAAGATTTTTTAATTCTGTTTTTTGTACTTTCTTGTCAAAAGTCTGAATTTTATGACCATAGAATGTAGTATTTATTTACTTTTAGAAATAAATAAATATTTAAGATCGCGCTGTTTGAAATTTTACTAATAAATGTATGAAAATTCGATCGTTTTTTATAGACTTTTGCCTACATTTCAATCGATATCTTATTAAAATCGTTATAGAATTCAAACTGTATTACTTCTCAAGCGGTGTTGAAAATTTGAAGCGATTATATTAAAAATGAATGCACTAAGCGCGTTTTTTGTGTACGTGTCGATAAACAAAAGTAACGGCGATCTAGCCTAAATTAGATATTATTATTACGATAGGTCGCACGTGTTCGTGGAATGGATAATTACTGGTATGACGTTTTGATATCTTTACGATTCGCGGGTAAATTCCAGTCAATCCAGGTTATTTTTAGGGATGTAATTTCTGCATTTGGTAAAGTTACGAGGTAAAATCCACGCGTCCGATCGGATGAGCGTACAGAGAGGTCCACTCGTCCCTATCCCGACTTTAACCCACCAATGCTCGTATAAGACATAACTCGCAATATACGAGGCGGCTACATGTGCATGCAAGAAATCGAGAAATGCATGCTGCAGACAAAAGTCCGTGCAAATTCTGACGCGCGGGAACTTTTCGGCGCATGTAAAATTTATGAAAAACGTAACAGTTGTTTTCATTGAAGTACAGCGCCTATGCGGGCCAATCAAAATTGTCGTTACATATTGACGATATGCGAGATGCGCTGCAAACGGCAAATATGATAAACAGAGTCGATTGTGTTTGTCGCCGATCGACTGATTTTTCAAGCTTTGTTGATTGATGACACAATACCAACACCCCCCTCCCCCCCCCCACACCGAATTTCGACCCGGATTTAGACGATTTGGAAAAACGATCCCGGCCGAGATGGAAAATCCGGAACTTCCGGAGTATTCCGGAAAACTTTCACCCATGTACGCGGCACATACACTTTTCACATGCAAATGAGCCTGCGGTGTACTACCCCTGCGGCGTACATGCTGTGTACTCCTGGGGCGTACATGCTGTGTACTCCTGCAGCGTACATTCTGTGTACTCCTGGCCCGAGTCCTGCGGCGTACATGCTGTGTACTCCTGCTGCATACATGCTGTGTACTCTTGTGGCGAAACTGCTGTGATAATGTAAATTCCTTACCCCACCAACTTTCTAATGCAAATGCTGATCATTTGGACAGAAAAAAACAGAAAAAAGATAAGTGACATGCATCAATAAGTATTTACCCTTACCAAAATAATGTAGATTGATGTTATCAAATAAATTAGTATGCTTTTCTTCATCCATTTTTCAATGAAATAAATCAATTTTTGTAGCATGTAATTTGGTAAACATCTGAAGAAAATGGCGTAACTGCATCAAGGGGAAACAACTTTAATGCAACTAAATTTAAGTGTTATAAATTTCGAAGTATCTGCGGTGCACATGCAGTGTATATTTTCTTGTACAAGTCCCTCCTGCATACATGCAGTGTACTCCTTAAATTTTCAGAGTCTGTGCTGCGTACTTGAAGTGTACTAGTGACCTCCTGCGTACATGCTGTGTACTCGTCGAAATAGTACGCGGCATGTACGCGGCATGCGGTGTATGTAAAATGTACTCCTCTGGCGTACTACTGTGTTCGCGGCATATACACAGCAAATACGCAGCATGTACGCCACAGAGGCTTGCTTCTGTAAGGGAAAGGCTAGAAATCTTGATAAAAATATGTTATAAGTTGTTAATTTTATATAGAAAATAGTAGCGGAGGCATTTAATACCATCATACCAAATTTTGCGCATTTTATGGGAATTTCAACAGGGCTTTTTCGCGCTATCTCACGGGGCCGATATTCGGCCCCATTCCAATGCCAAATATGCTCTATTTTTCCCAATCTGGAGCAAAAAATTCCCAATCCAATGAAAAATTTCCCAACTGAAATCAGTTACTTCCTGTTTTTCAATAATTCTTGCACAATTAGTTTTGTTTGCCAAGTAAATCAAACAAAATATTGAAAAAACCCAACTCGTTTCTATTTTTAGTAACATGACCGTCTGTAACCTTGGCAAAAAATGATTACAAGATTTTGCTGAAGAAATGTATGATTTGTATGCAAAAACCTCTCAAAGTGCATAAAAAAACACAAATACTAACTGTATAAAGTACCCAAAACATGTTGACCGGTAGTTCTTATACCATTAAAATCAATTGTCACATATTTTCGCGACCCAGTTTTTACTCTCGAAAATACGCGCACTTTGCCATTATACTTTTTGGATAATTTCAGTTATAACTTTGGTGAAAACAAACTGTAAACAAAACCTTTAGCATGACAAATAAAGAGTTACTGTATTTTTAGGCAATACGGGAAAACACAATCCAAAAAAAAAAAATTCTCAAAATTTCACAAGGGGATAGATCTACTGTCTACCAGTAGACTTGAAACTGAAAATTTAAACTAATATATATTGATTAAAAACTCACTTAATTTGTCAGTATATTTTCCCAAATTTGACAATTTACCGCGTTAAAAATTCCCAATACGACCAGGGCCTTTTTCCCAAAACCCCCTGAAAAAGCCCTGTTCAACAGGTTATTTGAATGTGTGAAATTCTCATCGCCAAACACCAAAATGTCCCATTTTACCCAGGCTCGTCTGGTGTAGAAGGTATATATCAATTGTAAGGGGCTGATATTTCACCAAATAGTTTTCATTCTTTTGGACTGATTTAGAATGAAAACAATGTTTTTTGTCTATATCATATGATCTGATCATATTTTTTTACTCGTGCCTGTCAAATCTTTTGCAGGTAAAATAAACGCAGTTATAAATCGACTCATATTTTAAGACAGAAAAAAAATCTGGTAGAATCTAGCATGTATAGAAAAGTAGAGGAAATATATTTTACATTATGTCACAAGATAAACTTTTCATAAAATATCGGTTGGTCTCGCAGACGCCATTTGTAAACAAAGTGTTGTCGTAAGGAAAATATGTTGTGATAATTGCAAAGGAATGGGCTCCCCAGATCCATATTTAGTCGGAACACAGGAGTCTGAAATTCTATCAATAAGACCATAGAAGCCTATCTTTATAAAAAATACACCTTTTATATATATCATCAAGAGTCCTTGATTCAACACTGTCCTTGAGTCAACACCCATGCTGTTTTATTGTTTTCTTTCTTCTTTTCTTATCAAACTTTTGGAGAAAGATGTAGGGGAGACCGGGGATAGTTGTTACATTTTTCATATTTTATATTGTATCGGATGAATTATTTAACCGATTTTGTCCAGCTTATTTTCTTTGTAAAGCTCATTCATTGCAATTTTCAAATTTGTATTATTAATTCTAAAACGAAGAATATTTCTATCCGATAAAGATAGTTGTATCATGTTGGTGAAATGTAACAACTTACCCCACCGTTGGGGTAAATTGTTACAGCGTCTGGGGCAAATTGTTACAATAAACAGTTTTACAATTTTACAAAGAATTTACATTTTTACAACACAACAGTAAACATACAATGCTTTCCAATCTGTTTATAACATGTTTAACACAGCATTTTCATTTCACAATTGAATCATTCACCGAGTTGGTAGTAGAGCCTTGGAAGTTAAACAAAACCTTGCGAATTTCAAACCGTACAGGTCGATACTCTATTTTTTTCAGCATTAATGCAAGCCTGAATAATGCTATAGGCCCCTATTATTTACTGAAACAGCTTCTTGGATTTTTTTTTATCTATTTGCATGTATATAGGCAATACAATATGGTTAAATCAAAACATCTCTTCCATTTCTCCATCATATCCACAATGATGACAAATAGGACGTTTACATCTGTTTACATTTTTCTTTTCTTTTGTTGCTTTCTGTTCTTTAGTTTTGAGCACTTGTTTTGCTCATTTTCAGCAAATTTTCAACAGTTTCATGGTGAATTTTTATTTTACTATGTTAGCACTCTTTTCGGGCGTATCTGTTAGAAGAGCATCCAGTAGTCATTCTAAATTGGCATTTCTTATCTGGAGAAAACGCAGGCCTGTTGTAGTTGTTCGCTGCTCTTAGTGCACTATTAGATTTTATTGACGCCAGTGTAATGTTCATTTCTATTCACACCAATCAGGACAAGATATATATATATATCTTCCACTGAATACGACATCTTCATAGACAAATTGCAATAATGTTTGTATCGCCAGAGGAGCTCTTATAGTTTAAGATGGCAGAGGTGCCAAGGCAGCTACACAAAGTCGACAATATAAGGTATACAGCGCATAATATCGTCAGTTACATTTTGGCCATTTGAAAAATCTATATAGTAACTGGCATGGTCATTTCGCTTCATTTTCAGTAGTATGCGCATGGGGTAGTTGACATCTCTGCTATTCAATGTAACTACAGCATAGAGCCAACAATGTCGATCCCCATAAGCAGCTTCCTGGTTCAATCGGGCATTTACTATAACAAAAGAATTTGTTCTGGTTTCCCTTGTCTCAAACAGGAAGGTCTAATACGGTTGTTCCAGTCTCAAATAAAGATTCTCTTGTGAATCTTCTCTTTGGGGTCATCTGCTAGTATGTA
>NW_026460342.1:0-8899 GCF_021730395.1 Mercenaria mercenaria | reverse complement strand
GAGTAGGATAGCTCTCATTCTTCATAAAGTCAAGCTTAAGATCAGGACCAAAATCAGATTCAAGCATTTTAACAACATTTAGTTAAATTGAGGTGGTCAATATTGAGTTGAATGGATTTATATTTGTTCTGCAGCAGTTACTTGCCCTTGGCCTTTGGCTCTGGGCCAATACCACCACCACTAGAAAAACAATGTGGGCAGGTTTGGGCCAATACGACCATCATGGGACAAATAGCAAGGCCAATATGAAATCATCTGATAAATAAGATTACAATATCACATCATATGGGACATAGAATCAAACAAATACTGATGTAACTGACACACATAAAATACATGTAGAAAATTGTCAGAGGCACATATTCCCACTGATTGTCGTGTATGTTTTAGAAGCACTTCTTGATATACCAAAATTGTTAAATTTGTAAAAGTTGTAAATTTTAGAAAGTCCAATATCTACTGCACAGTTTTTGGACTTCAGTTTTATAAACTTTAATTAGAACCGACTAATTTCTCTTCCATTCGAAAAAATAAAAAAATCAGAAGATAAAGGTATTTGTTGCAACAACAAATATTGTAGCTAAACATTGTATCACAGTTCAGGGTTTCTAAGGCAATGTAAAGTAAGGTTACAATCTCATACTGATGATATGATAAGTCAAACTTTGTTCGCTCGGACTCATCTGGACCAGCAAAATCTGTTCGAGTTACTGTAAAAGCAGAAATTTTCGCGAGGGTTTAATTTTCGCTACATTTGGGAGGCCCTTCATCTCGTGAAAATAAATCCTCACATAAATAATCACCTTTAGTATAATTCAAATTATAATAGTGACCATTTTTATGATTTCGAGACTATTAAACCTCGCGAACATACTCAAAATTTCAATTTCGCGAAAATTTTGCCCCAGCAAAAATATGTGCTTTACAGTATTAGTAGTTTGAGCTATTGAACAATATACATTATACAGGAATTTCTGCCGGGACTTAAAGATGATTTGAGTAAAGGGCAGTGTTTGAATTATCTGAGTTTGAGCTAACAAAGTTTAAAGTTTGACTGTATACTGTGAAATCATTAATATTCGTGGGGGACTAATTTTCATGGATTTCGTGGTTGAGTTAATCCACGTAATTTAATCCCAACGAACAAGTAAAATTCCCATTTATTTTATGTTCAAAAGTTGATATCCACAAATTCATATCCCCAGGAAATTGCCGTTTTTACCAAAATCACGAAATTTCATACCCACGAAATTTAATGATTTTACAGTATGTAAAGTGCTATGCCTTTTAAATCATTGTAATTGCTTTAAATGAAATGTGATTCAATGTAAATGGGTCTACTTATGGAAGAAGCATTGGAATGCAAATAATACAGAACTAAATAGAAAATGTAACAGAAACACAACAAAAGAATAACATCACATAAGTTTTAACGCAACTATTGCAACTTTTAAACAGATTATGCACAGAATAGAACAATGAAAGATATTTGAACACTTGAAAATACCAGATTTTTATATGAATGCTATACACACAAATAGGCAAACACTGATAAAAATTCATAAATACCCGGTACACTGACATCAAACATTGCCTGCCATTTGTTTCTTCCTTAGAGAAGAAATTGAAATAAGTAAAGTAACTTATAGGTCACTTAGTCAATATAACAATCAGTGACAAAAACAAAAAGACACAAAAAGTCTTAGACTGTCTAGTGAAGGGTTCAAAAATGTAGGCTAGAGCAACTTATATGTGAATAGTGAATGGAACTAAACACAACACATGTATAATACTGTTAGCTAATCAAGGATTTTGTCAAATTACTTAAAAATAAATCTTTCATAAAACAGCTTTTTTCTGAGCTCAGTATCCTAGAATTTCTTCACTATTTCTTCAAGATATAAAATGCAAACACTCTATAAATACTAACTGCAGTATATTACAGATACTTTTTTCAGCAGTTTTTAGAATAAAAGAAAAATTTAGACAACATCAGCCAAGCTACAATGATTAGATTAAAAATAAAGAGGGCCAAGATGGCCCTAGGTCGCTCACCTAAGAAACATTCCGTAACAGTGTAAAACATGTTTGACCTAGTGATTTCATGGAAACAAATATTCTGACCAATTTTCATTAAGACTGGACCAAAAAATTGGTCTCTTGCGATAAAACAAGCATTTTCTTAGATATGACCTAGTTTTTGACCCTAGATGACCCATGTTCAAACTCGACCTAGATTTTATCAAGGCAATCATTCTGACCAAAATTCATGAAGATCAACTGAAAAATACAGCCTCTATTACATACATAAGTTTTTTCTTTGATTTGACCAAGTGACCTAGTTTTTGACCTCAGATGACCCATATTCAAATTCGACCTAGATTTCATTAAGCCAATCAACCTGACCGAATTTCATAAAAATCAATTGAAAAAAAACAGTCTCTATCGCATACACAAGATTTTTCTTTAGTGTGACCTAGTGACCTAGTTTTTGATCTCAGATAACCCATATTCAAAATCGACCTAGATTTCATCAACGCAATCACTCTGACCAAATTGCATGAAGATCAATTGAAAAATACATCCTCTATTGCATACACTATGTTTTTCTTCGATTTGACCTAGTGACCTAGTTTTTGACCCTAGATGACCCATTTTCGAACTTGGACTAGATTTTATCAAGGTAATCATTCTGGCTAAATTTAATGAAGATCAGTTGAAAAATACCGCCTCTATTGCATACACAAGGTTTTTCTTTGATTTGACCTAGTGACCTAGTTTTTGACCCCAGATGACCCATTTTCGAACTTGGTCTAAATTTCATCAAGGGTATCATTCTGACCAAAATTCATGAAGATCAATTGAAAAATACAGCCTCTATCGCATACACAAGGTTTTTACGTGATATGACCTAGTGACCTAGTTTCTGAACCCAGATGACCCATTTTCGAACTCGGCCTAGATTTCATCAAGGTAATCATTCTGACCAAAATTCTTGAAGATAAATTGAAAAATACCGCCTCTATCGCATACACAAGGTTTTTCTTTGATTTGACCTAGTGACCTAGTTTTTGATCCCAGATGACCCATTTTCGAACTCGGCCTAGATTTCATCAAGGCAATCATTCTGACCAAAATTCATGAAGATCAATTGAAAAATACAGCCTCTATCGCATACACAAGGCTTTTCTTTGATTTGACCTAGTGACCTAGTTTTTGACCCCAGATGACCCATTTTCGAACTCTGCCTAGACTTCATCAAGGTTATCATTTTGACCAATATTCATGAAGAGAATTGAAAAATACAGCCTCTATCGCATACACAAGGTTTTTCTTTGATTTGACCTAGTGACCTAGTTTTTGACCCGAGATGACCCATTTTCGAACTCGGCTTAGATTTCATCAAGGTTATCATTCTGACCAATATTCATGAAGATTAATTGAAAAATACCGCCTCTATCGCATACACAAGGTTTTTCTTTGATTTGACCTAGTGACCTAGTTTTTGACCCGAGATGACCCATTTTCGAACTCTGCCTAGAATTCATCAAGGTTATCATTCTGACCAATATTCATGAAGATTAATTGAAAAATACAGCCTCTATCGCATACACAAGGTTTTTCTTTGATTTGACCTAGTGACCTAGTTTTTGACCCGAGATGACCCATTTTCGAACTCGGCTTAGATTTCATCAAGGTTATCATTCTGACCAATATTCATGAAGATTAATTGAAAAATACCGCCTCTATCGCATACACAAGGTTTTTCTTTGATTTGACCTAGTGACCTAGTTTTTGACCCGAGATGACCCATTTTCGAACTCTGCCTAGAATTCATCAAAGTTATCATTCTGACCAATATTCATGAAGATTAAATGAAAAATACAGCCTCTATCGCATACACAAGGTTTTTCTTTGATTTGACCTAGTGACCTAGTTTTTGACCCGAGATGACCCATTTTCGAACTCGGCCTAGATTTCATCAAGGTTATCATTCTGACCAATATTCATGAAGATTAATTGAAAAATACAGCCTCTATCGCATACACAAGCTAAATGTTGACAGACGACGGACGCCAGACGACAGACGCCGGACGCCGGACATCGAGCGATCAGAAAAACTCACCTGAGCATTGCTCAGGTGAGCTTAAAAGCAAAATGCCATAAAACCATTATCCAAGGCTGTTATTCTTATAAATGCAAAATATCTTTGTGTAACAAAATAGCCTAAATGTTTTGTATAAATAATTATTTTTTGTACCTTGCTCTTTACAACTCAACAGGTGGACGGAACAAAATAATTCAAAGTCTAAGATGTTGCTTATGAAGCTATGATATCGAACAGAAAACATACATTAGTCACAAACAATACTGATAAAAATGTGCAGACTCCCCCGTGACAACTCACAATACATTTGTACTTTTTTTAACAGCTCCATTCCAGTCTCCTTTTTAAATAATTATATGTCCTAACTCCCCTTTATTGTTTACAAATACTCCCCTAAAATTGTTTCCTACAAACCAAGCTTACAGCATAGTGTGAACTATTTAAAACACAAGTCATCTGTGCCTTGTCAGTAATTTTCTTTTGAAAGTTATAGTTTTAATAAAACAATACTCCATTTTTAGGTGCAATTTGCCTCCTGCATACCCCAACCCCATTCCATTCTCCCTCAAACCAAAATACTAACTCAAAGTCATCTTGAATTTATTCATCAAAGTAATAAAATATTTAAATATGTGGTGTGCAGAATAAATGAATTTGTGTAAATTTTAAATGTATACATGACTATTGTATCTTAAGTTAAAATCTTTTGTTCACTAACAGACTCAAACTAGAACTGTCACAGGAGTGACTCATACCCCCACCATACAGTCTTGTCACAGAAGAATGGCAACCATAAGAAATCTTAAAAATACTTAGTCTTTGGAGTACTTCACCCTGGGTTCCACATGTAAGTAATACTAGTATAATATTTGCATAGTAATACTAGTAAATATATTAAATCTCTAATATTAAGATACACTAAAGTGAATACAAAAAAAGTGTCTTACCGCCCCCATTTTCCCACAGAAAATGTATTTATTTTTTACATGGGACTTATAATAAAAAAAGTTAGAAAAATCCCTAAAATATTAAAAATCTAAAATAGGATTTTCTAAAAATAGACTAATTCCTGGAATTTAAGGTGAAGAAACTCCATACAAAAGTTCAAAAAAGGTTACTTCCCTTTGGCTCTAAGCCAATCAGAATGAGATATAGTGAAAATACATCAAAATTAACCTTAAATTCTAGGTAAAAGGGGACACAATTCAAGAAAAATTTGTGGTCAGAGTTATGCACCTTGTGTCACATGATGTGGGTGATGAGGTGGAAATCTATTTTAAGTCTGAATCAAATCCATTCAGTAGTAACTGAGATATAGTGAAAATACATAAAAATTAACCTTAAATTCTAAGTAAAAAGGGGGCATATTCATGAAAAATTGGTGTCGAGTTATGACCTTTTTGTCACATGATGGGGTGATGAGGTGGAACATCTATTTTAAGTTTGAATCAAACCCATTTTGTAATAACTGGATATAGTGAAAATACATCAAAATAAACCCTTTAAAATTTAAAAGTAAAGGGGACTAATTCATAAAAAATTTATGTCAGATTTTAAGCACCTTATGTCACATGATGTAGGTGGTGAGGTGGAAAAAAACTATTTTAAGTTTGAATCAAATCCATTTAGTAAACTGAGATATAGTGAAAATACAAAAAAATTAAACCTTAAATTCTAAGTAAAGGGGACATAATTCATGAAAACTTGGGTGTCAGAGTTATGCCCTTGTGTCACATGATGGGGGCACATGATGTGGGTGATGAGGTGGAAAACATTATTTTAAGTTTTAATCAAATCAATTCAGTAGTAACTGAGATATAGTGAAAATACATCAAAATCAACCTTTTAATTTCTAAGTAAAAAGGGGCATAATTCATAAAAAATTGGTGTCAGAGTTATGCACTTGTGTCCATGATGTGGGTGATGAGGTGGAACATCTATTTTAAGTTTGAATCAAATCCATTTAGTAATAACTGAGATAGAGTGAAATACAGAAAAAATTAACCCTAAATTCTAAGTAAAAGGGACATAATTCATGAAAACTTGGTGTCAAAAAGTTATGCACCTTGTGTCACATGATGTGGGTGAAAAGGTGGAACATGTATTTTAAGTTTGAATCAAATCCATTTGGTAATTAACTGAGATAATAGATTTCGGGAAGGGACGGGACGGGACGGACGCGACAAAACTGACTCCTATATACCCCCTCAAACATGTTTGGTGGGGTTTATAACAAAAGTATACCACTACATGACTGAATTAACCTTGGGAGCTTCTTCACAACCATTAATTTGCATATAATGTAGTATGTATAATTTGTGAGCATAAAGAATAAACACAAGGACGGAACTGATTAAAAAACCTTTTCTACTTGATCAGCAATCCCCCTTCTTCAAATTGGTATATTGCTTAATTTGAAAGATGATGAATTTGCTCCAACACAAAATATCAATTACACTGTTCAAAAGTAATTTCATTTTGTAGGCAAGAAATTTAGTGTTCTTTCCCAAAAAATGGAAATTTCCATGAGGATATAAAATCATGGATTTTGACCTTTTGAACATAAAACAGAATTTCTGGAATTTTACTTGTTCGTAAGGATTGAATTTTGTGAGTTGATCAACCATAAAACTCGTAAAAAATTTAGTCCCTCATGAATATTAATGATCTCACTGTATTCCAATTTGAAATTCTTCACATCTGTATCCACCCCCAGACCACAATAAATTCAAAAAACCCATTTAAATGATTCAGCAACTCTAAAAAATAGAAAATATAAATTCTCTAACAATTTTAAACAATTAAGTATATAAGAAAATACCCTTTTTTGGAATGTTTAACACTAAACCGGCTTTGTGGAGTTGAAAACATTTCTGTTTTGTATTTTGATTTGATATATGAATTTCCCTTCTAAAACGTCTTCTCCCTCCAGATAGTCTATACTAGATTTGCGTCGATGGTTCAACTGCGAACACAGGATTATGCTTTATGGTTTAGTGTTCTAACGTGTCCCACCTCCACCAACTCGCACCATCAAATGGCGATTTTTCAACAGCTGAAAACACAAAAACACATTTAAATCAATGATATTGATATATATATTTTCTATTGAGAAACAGTAGGCTCTGTTCAAAATCTCATCCCAGAGGGAAATCCATTGTCACATTTGTATAAGGGAAAATGCCAGTTCCCTTCTAATCTGAAAGCAAACCCATGGAGCTCAAAATCAATGAGTTTGCCCTTTTGTCCACTGGCCTTCTAAAAACTTCTAGATCATCCTTTACCAATGAGCATTGTACCTACTAATCTAAAGATCACTGGTAAGGCATTCCAAGATATTGAGCAGTCACGGGTGACCTTGACATGTAACCCACTGTCCTCAAAATGTAAAGGGTCACCTTCTGCCCATTGGCAATGTGCTGATCAAGTCTGAGGTTTATATATCAAAGTACTCTAAAGTTCTTGTGTGGACTTTGGAAATTTTAAGACTTCTTAACCCTTATCATAATGGACCAATTGATTTTTGCCTTTGCGGCCACTGTAATTATGATCAGCCTGCACATCCATGCAGTCTGATCATGTTCTGCCTGTTCGCCATTCAGTCAGTATCTTTTGGTATGCATTTCTTTTAACAGTTATGCTACAGTCCAAATTTAAAGATGGACATGTTCTTTAATATAGAAATTTAGCAGTGAAAGGGTTAATCTGTAAAGTCAATGTAATAGAAAGTAATTGAAAATGTAATTGATGATTACACCAAAGTTTTTGAAACTGTAAAATGATTATACTTACTATTACATAATAAAAAATAATCAAAAATGGCTTTAATTACTGTTGATTATTTAGCAAAATGAATTATACTACAAATGATTACAATTACGGATTATGATTTACAGCATCCTGCTCTTGTCAATAAAATAAATTATCAACAGTAAAACTTCATTAAAAATATTAACAGTAAACAAGATAAATGAACAAAAAAACAAGTTTTCTGTCAATATTACCTTATTCTTATCATTATTTTTCAACATCTGGAAACATTAACACAAATTAATGAATCTGTATTTCAATAAAATGACGATAATGATAACAAATGATTTTTGTTTGCTTTGGTGTAATCCTGAAATATCTTTCAGCAACAAAAGCAGACTGGTGCTATATTTTCATGGTAGGTCATGACATAGAAAAATGTAAGATTTGGGCTTCATGAGTGAAAGACATTATTTTTTCACTTCAAAACCCTTTTTCAATGGCTTTATCTATTTCCCGAATTTATCATATTTCCAAAATTTCCAAATTTCCCTCGTGAACCAGTGAAAAACATATTGAAAAATTATACAAAATTTAATATTTAAAACATATTGAATAAATTATTTAAAAAAAAAAATATCAAAGCACGATATGTTTTTTCACAGGTAAAACTGAACCCGATCTGAGCAAGGCGAGATATACT
Organism: Mercenaria mercenaria; assembly: GCF_021730395.1. Taxonomy (NCBI): domain Eukaryota; kingdom Metazoa; phylum Mollusca; class Bivalvia; order Venerida; family Veneridae; genus Mercenaria; species Mercenaria mercenaria. The sequence goes on along the minus strand of NW_026460342.1, from coordinate 338 downwards.
AGTACCAGTCAGTAGAGGAAGTGATTAATTTAGAAATTCCTTAGTGTATGTTGGCAAAAGTGTTTTGTCTGTGGGCATACATGTGTAAGTGTGAAATTTTCCCGATTATTGTTTTTAAATATATCTCAGTATTTCACTCAAAGATGACTGTGTTACAAAATAAAATTAATCAATATATTCAACTTAGAAATTGTAAGAAGGTTCCCATAATATTAATTCAAACTGTAGGCAAAATGAATTTTTTTTATTTTTTTTTTTTGTTTTGGGTTTAACACCGCTTTTCAACAGTATTTCAGTTATGTAGCGGAGGGCAGTTAACTAACCAGCGTTCCTGGATT
>NW_026460341.1:0-8727 GCF_021730395.1 Mercenaria mercenaria | reverse complement strand
GATCGAGCCGAATTGCATGTCTGCGCCAAGTTGCGCTTATCAACGCTATCCTGACTGTTGACAATTTGCACGGTGTCAAATGAGTGTGGAATAAACGTAACAAACGCCAATAGCATAATGGAATGCATTAACACATAATTTTTTTGGACTTCAAAAATTATGCGTCATAAAAACTGAAAAGGGGAAATAATTCTACCAAAACTGAAGGCAACCAAGTTATTTTTATTTCAATTTGTGTCATATGAACAGATGAACCAAGTTTGAAAGAAATATCTTTACTTTTTTCAAAAAATGTTAGTTTTTATGTCGAAAGTCCGATCGGGCAATGTTTCCAGCCTGTTTAAAATCTATATTTTTTTCTATAAGCCGATCTGATTCCCTATATTTAGGCCGAGCACAGCTTATCGGCAGAATCATAAGCTCAACTTAATCACTGTGTCAGTGTCCGAAATTCGCGGTCAGGGCCCTCTCTACATTTTGGGGGATTGGGGCCGGGGCCCTTGAAGGGGGGAATTTCGCGTCGTTTTCAAGGGAGGGGGGAATTCATTCTGGAGATATGACATCTGAACATAACCCCTTAAATTAAGGTCAATTGAGTATTACAGATATCAAACTAATGTGAATATATCTGAAGTATTGTACAGAACATAATCTATTGAAAACAGGCAACTTTTATTTTCTTTTATTAAATCAATTAGGTGACATCCAATCGAGGTTCACATGTCGTCATTAACGGAAGCACTAGCAGTATCCACGGACATTGTCTCAGCAGCAGCCGGAGCAGTGCTTCCCTTCATCATATCTACCTGATTGTGCATGTCTGGCCCTGATGAAACAGCGGTGTCCGTGACAGTAGTTTGTTTTTTGAGAGCATGCTGCTTAAAAAGCAAATCTATTTTTGCGCATTTCGCCCCAGTTGCATCTGTGATCTTTTTACTGTATGATGTACATTATGCAACATTTTTTTTCAAAGGGAAGTAACTTTGCATACACGCATCCGGGGAACTGAAAAACGAGCGTATTATACGGATCAGTAAAACCAGGGGTTCCACTAGACCTGAAAACCAAAGAGTCCCGGGACCCTTGGGTCCAAATTTTGAAGGGTCCCTTTTCAAAATACAAGAGTCCTGCCCCAACACATCGATACAATTGACTATATTTTCTTATAAAGTAATACTACGTAATTAATAGCTACTACAACCAAGAACATGTTACAGCATAATAACAATTTCTGTTTCAGGTCATATAATCTCATATTGTAAATAAATTTTTATCAAAATCCATTTTAATTTGATGAGGTTTTTCTTCAATATTTTTGTTTGTTAGCAGAAAAGTGCTAAAACACTCTGTAAAAATGTATCCAAAAACGTACTATCCGGATACTGGTACACTTCTGGAATGTCGTCTGAAATGTTGTTTTTTGCCAGTTACTTGGTCCACTAAGGTAAACCAGAGATAGTTCCTCAAATAATGATGCTACTTTTCATTAAAAATTGCATTGAAAGTCAAGTTTTTAAGTGAATTTTGGAAAAATTGCATATGTCATCGGGTGTAATTAGAATCGTGAATGGACATTCTATACTTATTTTTACTTTCCAAATTCATTTAAATTTGTGGATTTTCTCGTTGAAGTTAAGGTACAATCATTAAACAATGATCTAATTTAAAGTTTGCATGAAGAAATCTTGCAGGACACTTTTCACATGCTCGGTAATCAGCTGGTCGCTTAATTACGATAATTTAATAATTGGCGCCTTTTTTGACAGTATGCAGGCTCAATACGGGTAACGCTTTATCAATGAATTAATGTTAACACTTCATTGATTCTCATTACCTATGTGCACTCGCCGTGACGTAACTTGCTGATAAAGAAAAATCAGCGTGGCATGTCCACAGGATAAAGGGCGGGAATTTAGCAGAAGATCAAAGGCAGGAAGGAGGGCATGACCGCGAGTGTTTACTTTGAATACGTGTTTATCGTGGACATAGTTTTACTTTGGGAAATGACTGATAAGAGGAAGGATTATCAAAGGAAAATGTCTCCGGGTCCCGAGTGACGCACAGGCAATTATCATGGTCCTTTGAGCGTCGTTTGAAAATCTCCCGGACCCGGGCTCCTAAGACTATCGGGTATCGATTTTTTTCTTGATTTTTTTTTCTTTCGAGGGGGAATTTTTCTATACTTGGGGGGAAAGAAACATACTATTTCGAGGGGGGAATGGGGCCGAATTTCGGCCCCAAAAATCGGCAAACGAGGGCCCTGGCGGTAGTCTGACAGCCTGTGGCTACCAAATTTCAACTCGGGCTACCGATTTTCCGCAGGTACAAGCCCGACCAGGCTACTAAATTTTCCTATAAATTTGTTTTAAAAACCATGCTAATTAAACGAACTCGTACAGCATGGTGATTTCATATGATCTCCATTAATAAACACTAAGAAGGCATCACGCATAGTCCAGACTGAGGAATGCTTATTGAATTGTTGTGTTTTTTTTTGCACTCTCACGTGTTGACAATCAAACACGAAGTGTCAAAGATGTAACCACAGCGCTAATTGGCTGAATACAATCACCTCTCACAAGTACCTGCAGTAGGCAGAGCTTAAATTATGCTATCAGTGTGTGTGTAAATGTGTATTCAGCACTCGTTATTATATCTTGCAAATTGTCAAAAGTCCGAGTAGCAGTAATTGTCAAGTGCCGATCCTAAAAAAATCGGGCGTTATAGTTTACAAAATGTTATATGGTGCAAAAATTAAGTATTTTAGAGTGGTGGAACCTATGCTCGCGGTATTCCTATGCTCGCGGTATTTCGATGAATACGCTCTCTGCAGAAGCACAGATAAAAATATTTCATCATGCTATGTTCAACACCGACCAGTGGTGAAATGCCTTTACAACAAACGTAGCGATAGCCGCGCGAGCCGCTCACGTGACGTATACAGCAGCCGATACATTTTACGCAATCTGTATCCGTCGCACAAATCTCAGACAAATATGTCAAAATAACCCAACTAAATTTAGTTTTTTAGAAATCATGCATTACAGTCAGATGTAAGATACATTTAAGAGCAAGATGTGATGAATGTGACGCCTGGCTACACTACGAGTGCCTGTCGAACCATGAAAAGATCGATGTTGATCTTAGTATTTTGACAAAGTCCAAATGGCTTTTTCTGAGATGTAGGGAGGAGTAATTTTCCTACACACAAAAGAAGTGTCGGAAACATTAGTAAGTTATTCACGGTCGTTGTTTGAATCATTAATACTTGAACATTCTGTTTTTATATAACATTATTATACGTTTATAAGCTTTTTCCTAATAGTGACTCCATTTCTGTAAGGGAAATATACACATAGAGGCACATACTAAATTTTATCCTCATTTCTTTTGTTTTTCACATAATAAATGAGTAATGTTCTAAATATTATATTCGCATATGCTTGTTTGTTCATTTTTAGCCTGCTGAATGTTTTTTTTCGCCCTTAGTTTAATAGATATAACATACCGCCAGCATAGGTTCCCTTCAGGTCGAATTTTCACTTTTTCACTTATGCCGTGTCGATAGCTCACGAGACGACTAAGTCACGTGATGACGCACATCAACAATATGTTTCGATAATAGGAGGATAACTTTATGTTTTTGTATAGGCAAATCGAAATAATAATTTTTTCTTGTTTCTTAAAAAGATAATATATGTACAAAATACCGCGAGCATAGGTTCCACCACTCTATATTTTAAGGTGTTAAAGTTCGGGGTAGTGAAATAAGTGTCGGGCTAGTCCAAATAATTGTACTCGAGAGTTGAATATCGTTATATTTTTTTGACTTGTCGATATCCGCCTCCTCTAGGTAGACAACGTATAATATCAAAATGTAATATCGGTCTACTCGAGGTCTCATTATTTAGACTAAGTGTCGGGCTTGGAAAATTTCCTATCTGGTAGCCCAAATGGTCTAGTGGATTCAAATCTGAATTTCGCACACTGCTGTGTATACATGCAGTGAGCCTTAAAAAATAATGATCTAAAAGGCCCATTTCAAATTGATGAATAAATAAAAATGTAAAAAATAAGGAATTTCTATGCTATTTATGGGTGGGGTGTTTGTTTACATTATTATTATACAATGGAAAGTTAGTTACTCACGTTTCTAAAATTGTCAACAGGCCAACCATGCACATGCTGTACTGGAGTGCCGTCCATATTCTATATAAAAGTAAAATAATTCCATTAATTAGTCATGCCTGCAAGTAAAATCACGGATTTCTTAATTTTAAAAATTCAGTATAGGCTTAGTAACAGAGAAGTTCAAAGAAACTAAAGTACTGGAAAGGAATTAAAATACGATCTGAAAAGCGACACAAAGGTGAATCTATTCTCTCATTCCCCGAGCTGAAGAACTCGTTGGAGAATGTTTTTGTTTCCTCAAATTTTCAAAATGTCGGCGCCAGTGTAACGTGTATCCACTCTCACTCTAAATATAAAAATGTTCAAAATGTCGCCGTTTCAAAATGCTGCTCAGTATGGAATAAAGCATGTTTGTATCTCAAATTATATCAGTGTAGTCACGTTACCGGCTGATTAGCTTCTGACGCAACAAAATTAACAGCTTATTTTGAATATTCTTTCGGGTCGCAGACATCTTATTGTGCGGATATTGCGTTTCGCCTACTGATCTGACGGACGCTTATTAATATTAACGAAGACCGTGATATCCCGAATTTCATCGGGGTCGTCGCACGCCCATGGTCTAAACCGGAACTCCATATTTTTTTATTTGGATAGTATGTGTTGTTTGGATACCCTCGTATGTTACCGTAGTGGGATTCGATCCCGATTTTCGTCGCTTCGCGACGAAAATCGGTAAGATCGATTCCCTATTACATTCTGTTAATATGAAAAAGGCAAAGCCTCTGAGCGAGCGTAGCTTAAACCGCAAAGAAACTATTCACTGCTTAAAACAATTCCGAGAACCTATTCACTTGAAAAGAAACAAAAATTAAGTGTCATTATACCTGTAACAACGAATATCATACGTTGCAAAATTTATGGAAAGCCGGTGTCACGGTGACGTCATTACCTGTTTGTGGCGTTCTTATGGCTTTATGCTTATTTATGACATTTTATCCCATTTTCTGGCCAATGCTTGATCTTTTAAAAGAAAATCATATTTTTTTCTACCAACTGGAAATCTTTCTTGCATTCTTTTTGAGTGATGGATAATATTCAGCAATCAAATGAAGTTCTGTATTCACTGCCAACAAAGCATTTCCTGTGGGTTATTAATAAAACCCGGCCCGACCCGGCCCGGCCCAAACCACGGAAATAGCCGATTCCGATTGTACGGAAACCACTAGCCTGGTACCCGACTGTATATCGAGAATCATTCTCTCCAATACCTATGCGCTAATACAGGAAGTTACGAACGGAAGTTGCTGTACCCCCAATTTTTTAAAGCGCCTTCGTAGAAACGGGTACAGACAGCTTTTCCTGAGCCTTCCGCTAAAAATGTAACATGAAATGTAAAAAGTTTTTTTAAACGTTATAAACATGTATGATACTTGTTTTTTTATAAAAGACCTTTAAGAAAATTTATGTTTATGAAAAATGTTTAAGTGCAGTGCCACCCAAGTGCCCAGAAGGCAGCAAAATTTAAACCCATCTTTATAATTTCGTTCGCGTTTGATATCATCTGTTTTGCGCCCATTGTTTTAAAAAATTAAGATAAAGTTTAAAGTTTTTTTTTTTTATTTTCGAAAAAGTTGAGCTTTCCTACTCCGTCGGCGTCCCCTTTTTAAATTTTTTTCTACCAGTTCATTTTTTTTCAAAGGTTTTTGAGATAAGCTTAAAACTTTAACTCTTTTTTACATCACCTTCCCGTTGTAGAAAGAGTTATAATAATTCTATCAAGGTTTTGGGTGAATTAGGGCCCTTTTAACTTAGAAATTGGGTTTTTGTTTTTCGTCAGTTCACATTTTGTGAAAAGTGTTTGATATATCCCAAAAAAATGAAAACAAACCGGTTTTTAAGTTAAAGGGCCCATTTTTCTTGAAACTTTTACACATGTTTATTATTACAGTCTATAGCTTAGGAAAGGTAAAAAAAATCTGTCAACTATTTTGGCTGATTAGGGGCCTCTTGGACTTGGAAATGTAAAATTTTTGAAAGTCCAGTTTTGTCAAAAACTATTTGACAAAGGGGGTTTGAAATTTTTAAAAAAAATGTGATCTTTTTTTAAATTTTTTGCAATAGTCAAAACTTGTTAAGTATTTCGGTTAAATTATGGCCCTTTTTTGGACTTGGAAATTGGTTCGTTTTTTGACAGGCTGCGGTTTTGTCAAAACTATTTGAAATGTGGTTTAAAAACTTAGAACAGTTGTTTATCTCATGATTTCTTTTGTGACAGATCATAATCTGTCAACTATTTGGCTGAATTATGGCTTTAAGGCTTTTGGATGGAAATGATTAAATTTTTCTCCAGCCCTATTCTGTCTCGGACAAGTACTTTAGACCAGTTTCAGCTTTTTTGACATAAAAAACTAGTTATGTGTTGATACTTTTAAATATTTTGTAAAAATTTTGGTTTGAAACTTTGAACCAGTTGCTTTCATTTCCATCATTGTCACATTGCCTTTTAGTGAAAGACCTTCCAAATCCCAAAAGAGGTCTTGTTTGTCTTATCATTTATTTATTTTTTGGTCTGAAAGTCTGTGGAAATGTTTTACCCAAATATTTCCTCAAGCTTCAAAGGGCAGTTTTTAACGACGCTTTTGTTGTGTACTGGTCTAGTTTTATCTGTTCTGCGTAGAGTTTGTTAGTTCCATTTTGATAATTCCTGTTAAATGTCTGCTTGTTTTTCCCTGAACAGGTTTAAGCTGATAGAAAATGAACGCACCAAAAGTTTTTAACACCTGCCCACGCACTGCATGCACTCAGCTTCATTGAATGGCAGTTAGGCAGTTGGTACATGTATTTTTCCCTGATTTTTGAAAGTCCCCGTATTTCTCTTAGTTTTGGAACATAGGTACCTAAAAATGATGTCTTTTTTTTCCCGGTTTTTTTTGTTTCCTGGCGAATGCCAAAGGGGTTTTGTGATTTCCTGTGTCCCTCGTCGTCCGTTGTCAGTCCGTTTCCAAATTTGGGCGTTTTTCACTCTGAGGTCCTTTTGCCTTTTTGGCTTGGTCGAAATTTTTCCCCCATTTCTCTTGGCGTTCGTTTTGGGTTTGGGGGTTAAAAAAAAGGGGCACCAAGTCTCAAAAAAAAAGCTTGTTCAGTGAGGACTTTTTGGGGGTTTCCTGTTGGTCAGAAGTAAACTTAATAATCTCAGGGTTTCCCCGTTTGAAACTGGGCAGGGGGGGGTAAAAAACTAGGTACCAGGTTAAATCAAAGGAAAAGTTGTTAACACTCTAGAGGGACAATTTTGGCCCCAAACTTTAAAAGAAACTTTGGGCAGAATGTTACCTCAATAAATCTTGGACGAGTTCAAAATTGGTCATCGGGTTCAAAAACTGGTCACCAGGTCAAATCAAAGGGAAAAAAATTGTTAACCGTAGTGGCCCCATTTATGCTTTCTTAAAGAATGGTCAGAATGTTTAAACTTGTATCATAAATCAGATTTTAAAACTGGGTAGGGGGGTAGAAACTAGGCAAAAGGTCAAACAAAGAAAAGCTTGTAATACTCTTGAGGCACATTTATGATGTATCTTCAGAAAAAAAAAAACAGAATGTTAGTCTTGTGTCTTTAGGGCAAGTTTGAATCTGGGTCAGTGGGTTTAGCAACTAGGTCACCCGGTCAAATCAAAGGAAAAAGTAGTTAACACTTTAGGGTCATTTATGACCCTATCTGAATGAAACTTGGTCAGAATGTTGATCTTGATGATCTTTTGGTCAAAAAAGGGAGGTGAGCGATACAGGGCCTTTAGGCCTTCTTGTTTAAGAAATTTTGGCACTGAAAGGTGGTAAAGTTGTTGACCTTATTGCAAAATCTGTTTTTTTATGGTTTACCCGGTGGTGCCAAAATTTTATATGTGTTTAAATGAAAAATTTTTTATCTTTTTTTTTGATTCTTCAAAAAGTAATAACAAAAAAGAATAAGTAAAATTCAGTTGTTATGTTATTTAATAGCAATGTTGTTTTTACATGTATTACCTTTTTTGTCCTTCTTTATTTTTTAGTTAGTTTTTATTGAATTTGCTGATGTTTTGAAGATGATGGAGGGTCGTTTACATCCTTTGACTGTAAATTTTTTGTTGTTTTTTGTATGTGTATTGTTGCATAATCTTTTTTAAATTTTAAAAGAAACAAAATTTCTCCAAACGCCATATAGATCAGAAATTTTTGGATTTTTGTTTAAAACACCAAATCTCTTTATTTGGGTTTAAAGGTACCTTTTTGATTATTTAATTTTTGCATGATCTAAGTTATCCTTTTAAAAAAAAAATGTTTTTTATCCCTTTTTAGTCAGATGCATAATTTGTCCACTGAATTTGGATTGTTTTTTATTGTATATAATTTTTTTTCATTAAAAAAAACAAATTTTGTAAAAAGCCAGCAAAAAGAAAAAGGAAAAGGATATGTACTTCTCCATTCGTTTTACGTACCCAAAAAAAAAAAGTGAGTAATGCAACTTATTAAGATGTTATTATTGCTCTGATTTGAAGTAAAGGTCAAAATTATATAAAAGTGTTTATTCAGTAACTTTGATTTTAAAAAATTTTAAAAACT
>NW_026460340.1:0-3039 GCF_021730395.1 Mercenaria mercenaria | reverse complement strand
ATTTTTACCTCTCATCTGTATGACAATTAAAATTAGCCTAAGATTATTTTTGCAGTAAACGTGTTACCATTATAATTCTAATGCTGTTCTGCTGCAGTTGTTCTTTCAACAGAATAAAATCATTTACTGGCATTCATAGCAATAATGGTAACATGTGTGTCCCAAAAAATGTAATTATTATCGCTTCGAAATTAACTATCCTTCATTAGTTTTATACTTCATTGGTTTCTATTGTATATGTTTTGGCGGGTTTTTGCACGAACATTTCGTGCAATTCTGCCAGTATATATAGGTTTTTTCACGCTTTATCTCCACTCGAGGTTAAAATTTGGCAGCAAACATACGTTTATGCCCACCCTCCCTCCCAGTTATAAATTTGATAATTTGGTAAATTTGTTCGAGGTTTTCAACTCTTAAGAGGGAACCGCTTTAACATTCATTCATTTAGTTATCATTATCATTTCTATATTTAAAGTGAAATGTTTAATTTTAGATATACTGCTTTGTAGCACAATAGATGTAAAATAGGTATTTCATTTTTATAGCATCTATATTTCAACATGATTTTCACATTTATAATAGTGTCGTTTCAGATTTTTACAATCACACAAAGGCATCCCAAGAGACGAGGGCACAGTCGAGGACAACATAAATTTGACACTGGCACCAGATCAGAAAGAAAATGCCTCCGTACGTGTTATACCCTACCCCTAGGTATTCTATAAGAACCATGGTCATGAACGGGAAAGTGCACTAACCCGTTTCAATCGTACATTAATTCTCAACTTAAACGCGCAGTTCGGTGAATGGGTACCTAGTATATTGAACAAGCGATAATTTATCTTCCATCGTGCACCAGTCACATTGTCTCAATATTCCATATTGCTGAGATTATAAACATATTTTATGCTTTCGTCAACGTTACAGAAAAAACTTGCTTGAACTTCCCTAATGAACATCCGGTCTAGAGGTCACGGCAGTGCGCACATGTTTGACGAAACGTAAACAAACAAAAACAGATTTTTCAAAAATCACAATTTTACACTAAAACTCGAAATGATGAATGAAATTCATCTTGTATATGATCTTTAATTTGAAATCGTACATTGGTCTGCATCTGTTCTGTATATTTTATTTATTTTGCACTTTTTGCTGCATTTTCACATTTTAGCGAACACGTGTAGTAAAATGACGACTGACATACATTTTTACAACAGCCAATAAGAATCGTTTTATAATCTAGAACGGAACTTCACCAGGGAAGTTCAAGCAGGTTTTTTGTGTAATGTTGAAATTACTATAAACTACGCGTTGTTTTTCTAAGATAAGATGTACTGAAAAAATGTGACCGGTACACAATGGAAGATAAATTACCACTTGTTTGATATCCATAGTACACATTTACCCCACTGCGTGTTTAAGGTATGAAATGCGCGATTGAAACGGGTTAGTATATTTTTCCGTTCACGACCATGGTTCTTATAGAATACCTAGGGGTAGGGTATAACACGTACGGAGGCATTTTCTTTCTGATCTGGTGCCAGTGAAATTTGACATCTTGTATTGTTGAATATTTACTCCGCGATACATTGTTCGCAATATTTGCTGCAAAATATATATGTTAAACCTATTCATGTTTTGGTTTTATGTTATTAGTTAATTGAGAAAAGAGAATAATTAATTTACTCACAGCTTTAGTTAATTGTGCGAGGTATAATGCGAGACGAATAATGTATAAAATTGTTTTCTTTTACCTGACAAAAATGTTTTTCTAACAAATTATAATGGTAACATGTTCACCGCAAAAATAGTCTTAGGCCTATTTTAATTGTCATAAAGATGCAAGGTAAAATGAAAAAAGTTGTTGCATGAAAAGCATGCAAAACAGTCACATGTTATAGCTCAGGAAGATGATATTTCATAATTGAACTGTAAACATCAGCCCAAACCGGAATGGCACTTTAGATTTCCTTTTTGTCAAACTTTCACACTATTTAAATGTTATCTTATTTATTTTGTTGGGTTAAACGTCACATCGACACAATTATAGGTCGATATGGCAACTTTCCAGCTTTTGTGAAGGAGGAAGACCCCAGGTGCCCCTCCATACATTATTTCATCATGAGCTGGCACCTGGATAAAACTGTCGAGCTTGATGGCTTCCTCACATGAAGAATTTAACGCGTCAAGTGAGGCTCGAATCAACATCGATGAGGGGCAAGTGATTTGAAGTCAGTGACTTTAACCACTCTGCCATAGAGGGCCTCCACAGAATTAAAAAGGAGGCAGAATGAATCAGAATTATATTTTTTTATAACTCAGTGACATTTTCTAAAGATTTATGATCATCATATACCAATAGATTCATCAACTGAAAAGTTTTTTCTTTCCTCTTTTATTTATGCAAAACCTTGTAGTTTACAGATAGTTGGCAACAGAATGGATTAAGTCCAGTTAAAATTGGTAATCAGTCAAATGTGTGCGTTTTTTACTAACATGTCTGTTTAATCAAGCTCGAAATTTATAAATATGTCAGATACTATATTGCTTAGTTTATAACCTTCTTTTTTTTTCATTTTTTAAAAAAAGGGACCGCAATTTCGGACAGTTCAGTGCATTGAAAAACTCACAATTTTCAAAGAACTGTTACATATCTTCATTTAAATGCATTTGCAATAATGTCCCAGTGGTGAAATTTCACATGAATAGGTTGAACGTAGTTTTCAGCAATGGTTTATTTTTCAAGTTTATTTCTTTACAAATGGATTTGTTTCTAAAGGGGGACAACTTTTTATGCCCCCACTTTGGGGGGCATATAGATTTGCTCTTGTCCATCCGTCCGTCCTTCCGAAAATGTTGTGTCGCGCGTAGCTCTGAAAGTATTTGACGTAGAGTCACAAAACTTTACAGGAATGTTGGTCAGCATGTGTAGTTGTGCACCTGGGGTTTCGCGTCCGGATGTTATGGCCCCTGACTTTGTAAAAATTGGTCAATTTAGTGTTGTGTCGTGCCTAGCTCCAAAAGTATATGACCTAGAGT
>NW_026460339.1:0-26520 GCF_021730395.1 Mercenaria mercenaria | reverse complement strand
TTTAAGCTAGGGGTCCAGGTATTGCGCATGACAAGTCGTCTCCTCATGGGAAACATTTGTGCCAAGTGATATTAAAATCTCTTCACGGATGGGAGAGTTATGGACCGGACAGGAAAAAAGCCTTGTTGACCTTTGACCTCCAATTGTGACCTTGACCTTTAAGGTAGGGGTCCAGGTTTTGCGCATGACAAGTCGTCTGCTCATGGGAAACATTTGTGCCAAGTAATATTAAAATCTCTTCATGGATGGGAGAGTTATGGACCGGACAGGAAAAAGCCCTGCTGACCTTTGACCTCCAATTGTGACCTTGACCTTTGAGCTAGGGTTCCGGGATTTGCGCATGACACGTCATCTCATCATGGGGAACATTTGTACCAAGTAATACTAGAATCCCTTCAAGGATGGGAGAGTTGTGGACCGGGCAGGAAAAAGTCCTGTTGACCTTTGACCTCCAATTGTGACCTTGACCTTTGAGCTAGGGGTCCGGGTTTTGCGCATGACACGTCGTCTCATCATGGGGAACATTTGTGCCAAGTAATATTAACATCCTTTCATCGATGACAGAGTTATGGACCGGACACGAAATTGCGGACGGACGGACGAACGGAATGACGGAAAAGTGCATTCCTATAGTCCCCGAAACTGGTTTTCAACCAGTAGGGGACTAATAATATCCCGCTGAGAAAGGCTGTAACATTAGCGAAAAACATACCAGATCATATAAAGTAAAACGTAAAATAAAGGTAAATGTAAGGTATAATTACACCAATGTACTCAACAATTTGTCTGAAGTCAGAGCACCAGGAGCCAAACTTTTAAGGACACGACTAAGAAAGCTGCAAGACAAAATTCCACTCCCTCAGTCCTTTTTTACAAAAGTCGGACAAATCTAGTATTAGCCGGAAATGGAATATATAAAGTTCAATGAACGAGCTACAATTTGCAAAATATAAGGACGTTTCAGTTTCCTGCCAGTAGATCTTTTAGTTGCCGGAAAAATCAGCATTAAATCTTGACTTACATACCTTGGCATCGGTAAACTGGAAATGTTGCATTTCCAACGTCTTGCCATTGTCTGCCAGCTGGGCAAGTACAGTTCCAAGATCCTACACTGTTATAACAGGAACCATGTACACATCGCTCTCCAATGGTACCATTCTTTTTAAAGGCATCACATTCGTTTATATCTGTTTGTAAAGACTTTCACAAATAAACTAGTCTAGATACTTTCCTTAGCTGACTTGATTTACCATTTCCTGCCTGTAATGCTAGGCACTTTGCCATAATTGATTTTGTGTTTTTTCATATAATCTCTCTCTCACTCTCATATGGAGGAACCAAATTTGCACTCAGGCATGGGTGGGTACCTATCGACCCTACACAGTTAGATAGCTTCCTAAGAGTATTATTCCCATAGGTATGAGTTGGGTCAGTAAAGTATTCAAAGACCCATGCATATTCGTAATGGTTGCATTCATTTTGGTGAATTAAGTCTCCAGGACATGCATATTAAATGTATTATTGTTTTGACAGCTCAATGTGTTAGAGGGTGACACTACATAAGTCTTATATATCATAAATTGTGTATTGCAAGTATCACGTCAATAAATTACTTATATAATATTGTTATTGCATTTTTGAACCTGTGCTAGGATAGACGTTCCATATGAAAATACAATGTCTAAAAATCGTGTACGTAAGTGACGTAATATGGTACCAGTCGTAATATAACGTCATAAAGTATGTACAAAATGTTGGCAAGTACCTAATTCTATATGTCATTTAACAATATCTTCGAACATGACAAGAAAAAAAGATAGTACAAGTCAACCTTTGAATGACACTTGTTTTCCAACTATCGTCATAGTGTTGAAAATATACTCAATAATGCTTTGTTTCCGGGTGTCCGAAGCCTCAGAGTTGGGAACCGCCTGTCGTACACATGCAGGCATGTATAAAATCCTTATACATGTATTATGTATGTTTTCGATATTTATCTATAATTTTTACGTTAAGTTGTTTTCATTTTGGTTTTCATATATTCTTGCTTATCACGAGCAGGAAAGCACATTACTGGTAAATGCTACTGTCTTCTTATGTTTAGATTTGTCAAAATATAAATCAAATAAAATTTTGATACATAAAGCATTTTGAACTACACATCTAATGTACGGAGAAAATATTACTCTACCTGAACAATATATCTTGCTTAAATAAGCTCGTGAATATCCATTTTTACACTGGCACTCGTAATCGCCATGCTCTTCATCAATACAATGAGTACTGTTGGGGGCACAGTCTGTTTTGCCAGGAACTAAACATAATCCACCCTCAGTCGTCGCTGAAAATCAAAGCAGTTTAACATTTGCAATGCACTAAAACTTCAGATGTAATGTTAAGCTATCATGCAGGAAGCTAATGACACTACACTCAAGCAAAGCTCAGATGTATAGACAGACTAGTGTAGTCTGTTAAAAAGCATAAGCTTAATTATAATTCAAAATTTTGGCGAGGATCTAAAGCTGTCAGATCCGTTTAATGTCATCGGCTACTTGGGTACCTCAAGTACCTTAAGATCAATATATAGCCGCCGAAAACATATTAACTCTAGAGATTTATTGAAAGAGTAAATGTTGCATTACGTTTGAATGGCAAAATTAGAATTGTGATTCATAATACATTTGGGGTTGCCTTTATCATTTGGTCACTTACTAGTACTTGTTATACAAACGCTTTATAAAGTATGCTTCAACAGCTGAAGTATTTAAAACGACATCGACAAAATATTTTCCCCGTCGTGGATTTTCATTAAAGGGTTGGAGAGGCGTTAAGATGTAAAGATATACCGTAACAGATTGATCTCTCAAAACAACCAATCCGGCTAAAATCTCGATATTCTCGTACACGAAGATCTGACGGTGGCCAGTTCTACATTGCTTTCGCATCGGATTTCCGAAAACGGTATTAAAAGTTCAGCTAATGAAATCGCTTGTTACAGAATTAATGTAGGCTCGACAGCAATGGCGCTGTCCATTTGTGTTGGAATGCTATCAAAACTGTTTTGAAAAAAGTTAAAACAAAAGAACTAAAACTAAGTGGACGTTTTCAACGAAATAATAAACGGGAAAGATTGTGTCGCGATACTGCCTATGCGGTCGTCAGAAGAATTATAAACACGTGTTAATCACAAATTGGGATCCCCGGCTCATGAGGCTAAATGTAGATTTTTTGACTTCTACTTCCACTTTAAAAACTTGAAAGCAAGGCGTTGATTTGTTAGTGGAAAAGTTGCGAGAATACCGGTAGTACAAGATTTAGCTGACCAAAAGCTTCATTCTAGCGCGTATGCAACGATTTGTCTTTTAAGAAAATCTGATTTAGCACCATATTACAGATGTTTAATATGTGAGTGATAAAAGTCTGTTAATTTACTTTATGTTTAATATTTAACTCTTCGAATTTCTGTGCAGAAGTAGCACTCCCACGTATGTTTTCGACACGTGATTTACACAAGCGAACACCTGCATATTATATGCATAGAGGATATTACATGAGTGCTTTTTGTATTGAATTTATTATACGAGTTGAATAAAATAATGAAATGCGAGGTTCTGTCAAAATTTCATCTATTTTATTCAATGGGTGTAATAAAATTCAATGTTGAAAGTCACAAATGTAATATTCTGTTTGTCACATGTTAGATTTTTCTGTCGAAACTTCCAAAATTCTTTTGATATATAAACAGGTCAATTTGACCAACGTCTCCTATATTATAAACGACGTCACCGTTAAGGCTTTATTACACTAAAGTCTGTTCCATTCCAAAGGTTTACCCCAACTTTGGAGTCATATGACAAAACTAAGACACTTACTGGCAAAGTAAACATGGTTTGATAAACTTAAAAAAGTCACCCTCTAGAATTTTAACCATTTTTTTCTGCTTTGCCAAATATCCAAATAAATGACAGATTTATATTTTCAACGGCAGTCTCCCATTGTAATTTCTTGTCGCCATTGGAGTTTGCTCTCTAAATTTGAAGTATTACGGGAAAATTCACGTGAATTGTATCGGGAGCGACTCAAAACTCATAAATTTCGTTTACAATTCCCTACAAGTGAATGCATGAGTGAAATGAAATTTGTGTTTACAAACATGTTAATTAGATTTAGAAAAAAAATGTAAATTGACTCACTTTTAACCTATCAAAGTTGTAAACACTTCAAAATTCTTCCAAGTCTTCAATGGCTCATCCAATCCTCAATAAATCAGTTGTAAACAAACAAATTCAGGCATCAATCGCACCATGCCCTTGAAACGATGACTTGTTCAATTTAACATCATTTCCAAACGCATAGTTCAAAGATGACCTGTATTTTAGCATCCTTACTAAAGTATTTACAGTCTGCCCCATATCCAATTTCTTTCACAATGGTCAGTTTTCAAAACACACTATAATTCACCATGTATCGAGTCACGGTTGTGTATGTTCTTTTTCTCCGAAAGAAACTTATGACCTATGAGATAAATGACGTAGTATTGCTGGGAATATGCAGATTTATACGAGGCGCACAAGGGAAAATTACATAGGTGTACACTCGGCCGATAGAAGATAGAAATCTTGACGTATGTCATGCTAGAATTATACTTTACGTTTTGAAATATATATTTAAATAATGATTAATTCTTTATCATTTCGTCAACCTATCTGTTTTATTTTTTTATAATGTTGCTGTTTATATGGTCCAAGCATTTCCTTTTAAGCCCGTTACATACTCTTGATCCGAAGGCTGCTGATTTAGATTTCTTTAAATTTTAAAGCGAAATCGGATCGCGAACCCATTCTCTCTATTTATTAAATTATTATTATTATTTGACTTAAATAACTGGTACGAAGTCCAGGGAGCAGTCATAGAACGTAGAATATTGATATTTATAATCACCGATTTCAATTATAAAAAATATTTCCGAACTATAATTCTATCAACTTTTATTGTCCATCAGAGCTACGATGTCCAGAAACAGATTTAAAAACTATTTTCAAATCGTTCATGCATAATTAACGCTAATGCGCGCTGAAACGTGTTTTCTTTCCGTAAAAGTTTTGCTTTAGTCTCACATAAGCCTACTCCAGTCAGGGTTTTTAACAAAGGTTTGCTATTGTCTTTTTGTTTCTGTTCATTATTTTTTATATCGTACATTCCTGTTGAATTTGCAGTGTGGAGTATGCTTTTAAATTCCACAAAGGTATGTGCGCAATCGTCGCAAGTGTTACGTAACTCCAGTTTTCTTCTGGATTTAACGAGCACAGATTAATTATTGTCTCTGGCACAAAGTCTTGTTGATATAAGTCCACGGAGACAGACTGATAATTCTTTTTTTTCGGCTGGTGCTAAAACGTGTAATATTTAGCACGTGACGAGGCGCGCGATCGAAGAAAATATGATAGAATGATCAAAATGATAAGCAGAAAGTGTAACATAGGCGTAGGAGCAGCGGGACCTGAAGGACACCCACAACTGAGTTGGTGTACAGCATGTATTTTGCACCCCCCCCCCCCCCGCACCCAACCCCAATCCTACCTCCCCGTCGTACCCCGCACTTTTAATTTAAAAAAAAGAGTTTTTTTTCTTAGAATTAACAGAAAAAGTCCATTTGAGAGAGCATTTATATAAGAATTTGGTGCATCGCAAATAGTCCAAAGATTATAGAAACATATTGTTTTAGTGTAATGAACTTTGAGAGAGAAAGAGAGAGAGAGAGATTTAATATAACTATGCATACCAAACCTTAACCTGCATATATACGCCGAGACCTTAACCGAAATAAAAAGGTAACTAAAACAAAAACATGCACGTTGGGGGCCTAAATCGGACTGAAGATGATTCAAAAGGACAGTTCTCCTTGCCCATGCAAAATATATGTCAAATAATCATACAGGCTTTTTGTCGTGCAATTACGCGGGTATTAATCTCTCTATGTATGTGTATTTGTTATATACTATCTGTTCTTTATTTTGGCGGGAAAACTGTACGTGTTTTTTATTGCGCTCCACGGTTCATTAACATAAAGTTTCATGTTGCCATCAACAGAAACGATTCTGATTTTATTATAGAGCGTAATCTTGAATTGTTCTGTAAGTTAACCAAATGAAAATGCGCGATTCTGAGCGTGAATGAATTTCGTTTCTGTACGACGGTGACTAGATGGTAATGAAAATTTTCTTTCGGAAATATTATTATTTTGATTATAACCGTTAAACTTCAAAAAGGACGTCAAGTTGAAACAGAAAAAGACCTTACACTTATTCTGGCGGACAACAAATTAATTGCCTGCTAAGCAATGTTTAATATATCCCTGTACATCTCGTTTTCTTAAAAGCTAATATACTCTCTGTTTTCAAGGACAAGCAGGTACAAGATGCGGATCGAAATGGATATGATTAACCAATGTTGCTATCAAATATTATTTAAATAATAACAGTATAAAACGTTAAATTGTTACCTTTGAAAAAGAGGCCATTGTCCGTTCTACATTTTTTATCCACAGTGGTGACTAAAGGATTTTACATGCAACATAAATATGGAGTCTTAAAGAAAAAAAATTGTTTTAAGTTATTACTTTTCTGTATGTTTTCCGGCTATTCACTGGTCCGATATAACAATATGGCTTTTCAGTGGAACATTTACATAAACTGTTATCTTTTTTATTAGATCTGGGTCCTAAATATAACTTAAAAATACAGAAATATTAACAAAATTATTCAGGAAAATCCAATATTTCTATTTCTAAACGGTCAAGATAGTTTTTGTAAGTATGAACATATTTCAACGCAAATATTTCGAGAAGAAGACATCTAACCATTTTATGTTTAAAATATATTTTTTCCTTGCCCTGTCCGATCACATTAATGTGACGTGATTGAAAAGGAATATCCTGACGGACTGTGAAGTTTAGTTTCCACTTTTATTAATTAAATCCATAAAAATACTTCCGGGAGGTAATATCTACTTAGGTCACATCAACTGAAGTAAAGTTGTATATAATTTTCCGTTTCAACGCCAGAAAACATAATATAAGAAGAATGCCCATGTGTTATTAAAATATCGAGACGCTCGCACACACATTTGTTTTTAGAATGTCATTGATTTTTGTGTTTGTTTCTTTCTATTTTCTTATTTATTTATTTATTTTTTCATGTTGAGGTGGCCGGACATGAATTCCCTAAAAAATTAACATGATAATACGATAACAAACACAGTATTTTCAAATATTAACTCGGGCGTTTTCATTTTGAGTTGACCCCTAGTTTGTTGCGCTACGGGCGCCGCCATATTGGAAAGTCGACGTAACGTCATATAACATTACGGTCTATGTGGGAAAAAAATCCAGGATTATATCTTTAAAATACACTTTATTGAAAAAATAAAAAAAGGTCTGGAGATATTGATGTCTGGTATATAAATATGTTTTTGGACGATTTTGTCGATACTGATAATTCAGAAATGAGGTGAACGTAATAGGTGGAACAGACTTTAGTGCATTTTATGTATTACCTTTATTACACCCCACGACGTCAAACATGTGATAAACAAAAATATTTCACATATTCATTTACAAAACGCGAGAAAAGGTTATAGACAGGTTAAAGAATGAAAAGAAGCATTTGCAAACCGGAATTGCACAGATATATCTGAAGCTATAAAACATCACGAAACTAGCGACTATTTCATGACAAGATTATTTGGCAGGAGTCTATTTCTAGATAATGCATATTCATTATATCAAATTATGTTCTACAGTATCAAATATTCAATGCAAGGTTAGTACTCCATACAAATTATTGTTCCTTGTCAGCCTGTTGTTAATAACACGCATTTCACAATAGATTTAAGTAAAGACGTACGGCCACATATTGGCATAGAGTCTATTTGTAATAAATATACACGTGTCCAAGTTAGCGGCGCTATACTTGTATTCGGATGCTTTTGTTAGTACTCATGTATCCATTACTTTTTCAGTCAAGTGTTGACCATTTAGTGTTCCTTCTCAAGCGAAGGAACAATTATGAATGAGTAAATACTTAAAAGAAGCATTAGCTGACAGGATTGAAATTTTGTTTTTCAAAAGCAATGTTAAGAATAAATACGATACTGGATGTTTTGTTATCCATAATTAAATAACGATATTATTTGCATTTAATATTTTACAATTTCATCTTTCTGCACATTCCACTATGATACTTTTTTCTATTCATTTACTGTCGACACTCGATGACACTAGATGTTGTTGTTGTCCTTATAAAACAAATATACGGGGGTAAACCGTAGAAATTATCATCATACGTAATTTGATAAGAAATGAAATACTTCAAAAGCAAAAAAGACAATAATGCATTCAATTTGTACTAATAAAAGACTTTTTAAATAAAATAATATCGAATAAATAATTGAATTTGACTGGTCTTCTTAAACAAACTACTTACGATTTAAGGTGGTTCGCGGGTTTCCTACGATAAGTTCGAAGTATAAGATATAAGACTGATATTAGGTCTGTATGTACTAACATCTCATGTCTTTCATTTGGAGAAAAAATAAAATCGTTTCGAGTCCACATTTCCTTTGAGGAGCGCCCCCTGGTGGCACATGTATTTTTTCAAGGGAAATTGCCGTGTTTCTGTCATAATCGCATTAAAATTAAAGTTATAACATTTCTTTTTCAAACTCGGGAACATAGCTTAATTCAATGTTAATATTTACATGTTACGTTTTGTAAATTATTTCATTTGGAAAATGCTTAATTAAAGAGACACCCGTAGTAGGGAAAACCAACGAAAAAAATTCAACGTATTTCATGGCCGTTTAGCCGATATAAAATACAAAGGAACGGACAAAGTTCTTTATTTTTTAAAATATAGGTTTCTTTAATTATTTCCCGACAAGAAAATAAAATAAAAGGGGGGATCTTCACGACACATACTTTGCAAATTTACATTTTAACTTTTGTATGAAATGTTTTAAAGTGCTAAACTGAACGTCAGTTTTGTAACGTCATTCTTTATTGCTTTTCAATCTTTCACGTGACTAGAAGCTAACAACGAATCCAAGATACGAACTGTGGCGAAAGTGCTTTCCAGACAAAAATGAAATACATATTTAACGAAATGTAACATTTTAGACGGTGGCATTAACATCAATATGTTTCTTTTTTGATATGATATATAACTTTATTTAGAGATTTTGATTTATATAACCTAATTGTGTATTATATTTTTATCGCTTTTTTAACCTATATTGAATATTTTCAATAAATAAAATCAATGTGTTTTATTTTATAAATATGTTCTATATGGAATCTTAAGCAGATGATGAATAAATGAGATAATGCCTTTACGGTAGAAAAAGTACTTCAGTCTGTGTACTTGAAACGGTTTCTTGAATAAAGCTCATTTTGGTGCCGCTTAGTGCATGAAGTTTGAAATGTCAACTTGAATGCACAGTTCAAGATCGTATTGAGGGAAAACTTGTTTCCAAACGACACAACAACTAAAATAAAACTCAGACACATTTCGCTTCAAAACATTCAGGAAATACAATAAAAAGATACAGTCGACGCAGACGACATTTTAGGATGGAAAGATGGAAGAAGAGTGGTTGAATTTGGGCTGCCTGCGAAAAAGTTTAGTGGCATGCGTTCAATGTTCAGATCCGCTGTTTCTGTCAGATGTTTTAAAGGAAACGCACTTTCGACATGGTTCACGGTTGTACATACAACAAGTCTCGATTATAGAATTTCGCCGGCAAATTAGGGTCATATTTATATTTGTTGAAGGTTTGTCTCTTTCACCAAAGTATGATATTCCAGTGCTGAATATTATATCAAAAAAGAATTACCACTATGATTCCATTTCATGCATTTTCTGTTGGTGTTTCAAAAAAATTAAAAGGCGGATAAACTAAGAAATAAATAAAACAGCCATTTACTTTGAGTTTTTTTACTGGTTTATAATGAGAAAGCGCATTTTGACGCAGATGCGAATAAATTCGGATATTTCCGAACTGCAACATTTCTTAACGAAGCCTCTGACTCACTGCAGACATTGAGCGCCTGTATAAATTACAGACTCCGGTATATACCGGATTCAAGCAATTAGAATGAAAGGTATCTTTAATGTATATATTTTTTGACCATGGTAATACTATCCCTAACCTTGAGTCAGTATATTATACATATTTTACACTAAATGCATGCAGTAATGTGCGTAATTTAATTTTGCCATACGCTCCAATTTATATGTTTATAATCATTTCAAGACATGCGCAAAAGACCGCTCCAGCTCTAGCAGACTGCAATGAGCAACATCGCTTAAAGAATTTCCGTGACATGAGCGAAAAGTGAACAGATGTTTCCATATGCAAACATCGAATGAGGATTTTATATTTATGCGTTTTGATGCGCCCTGTCAGATTTTTTATTGATTTTTTTCGCAATTTTGCATATCCCGGCTCAAAAATGTACCATAAATTGATCATAGTGACGTCTATAAGCGATCACCGACTGGATACATTCCTTAATGAGTAACTGAGTCATGGCGTTTACAAATGTACCATGAATTGATTACAGTGAAGTCTATTGACATAAACTCAGCTCTAGAACAGAACTGTTTCAAAATGGATATAACAATTTTGCAGATGCATATGGGTTGCAAACAATGCTAATTACGAGACCAGTATTTAGAAATCCATGTGAATGTACACCCTATTCTTGTACATACTCTTAATACCCTGACAGAAAAGGCAAGGGTACCCATAGCTAGTCATCATTAGTAAATGGCATTTAAGATAATAATATAAACAAAATTAGTGTCTTTAAGAAAAACGTTTAACTGACATTGAAATAAATTTCTAGATAATACACTTAGATTGTAATTTACGTAACACTGTAAATAATTTAAATCTATTTTAACAAAAAAAGATTTCATTTTTGTGTACTTTCATTGTCCTGTATATACAAAAATATATATATCAATGGCGTAATGAATAAAACGTTTTTGTGAGTTAACACAACAAATGTCGTATCAACGACACGATATCTAGCTTACCAACAGAAATAAAATGTAAATTTACAAAAAGAAATCTGTCGTGAAGACCCCTCTTTTTATTTTATTTTCCTGTTGAAAAAGGCTAAAGAAGAATAAATTTGAAAATCAAAAAACTTTGACCGTTCCGTTTTATTTTATATCGGCTAAACGGCCATGAAATACATTGATTTTTTTTGCTATTTCCCCAACCCCAATTACGGATATCTCTTTAATTATACTTTTTTTCCAAATGAAATGTAAACGATACAACTGAATTTAGCTATATTCATGAGTTTGAAAAAATGTTATAACATTGATTATAAAGACATTATGACAGAAAAGCGGCGTACTCAGAGATGTAAAATACTGATCAGATCATATTGAGAATTCATGTTGATACTTACCGTTGTTTATGTGGTTTTCAGCTGACGAGAGGCTAATATCGACATTGCCAACTTTCAGTTTCTTTAGTGTCCCATTTTGTGAAGTGAAGTTTCTAAAGGAATCCAGCAATTTTTCTCCTATCACTTTAATGTCAGTTACATTTTTCCAGTGAACAACATAATCTGCACGAACACCATACTGATCAGCAGCCCGCCTTCGTCGCTTTCCCTGGCTGAAAGGAGGGGAATAACTTGATATGACTCCAAATGGTGGATGGATGGTGGCATTGATCTCATTAAGTTAGTTCTAACTTTTTCTAACTAAACACATTAATCTAAAACTATTATTTTGCAAGACTCAGACAACCAATTTATTCACCAAATGCAACTCTCATTATTAAGTAAAAGATAAGTGATATGTTGTAAAAGTTTGACATGTATCAAACAGATGTACATCAAT
This sequence comes from Mercenaria mercenaria, assembly GCF_021730395.1. Taxonomy (NCBI): domain Eukaryota; kingdom Metazoa; phylum Mollusca; class Bivalvia; order Venerida; family Veneridae; genus Mercenaria; species Mercenaria mercenaria. The sequence continues at coordinate 14,599 of NW_026460339.1, read as the reverse complement.
TTACTATTTCTTTCAATTATTGCTGTATATTATGATTTATCCTACATTCATGCAAAATAAAGGCAAAAATCAAGGGGTCAGATAAATTTTGCTTTATCTGGTCAGTGACTAAATAAAGCTTGGCGGACTACTTTTTGGATTTTTTTTTAAACGACGCCATCTTGTTTTTGAGAATAACAGCTAAAAGACATATTTATGCAATTATTTTCATAAACGCGCTTTTATTACGTATGTGAGACCATCACAAATGTATAGTGTATGCATACCGTACTTGCAATTACTACAAAAAGTTTTTATAACGGAAATGCTCGGAGAAACGGAAAGTGACTCATGTATAGATAGCGTTTGTTCAGAATTTTAGCTTTCTACACGTAAGTCTAGGAATATATTGCATCTGTAATGGAGTGTTATTGATGTTATTTTCATCGAGTAAACGGTTTGCCTATTTGTTTTGTCAAGCGGCGATATGGCGTGTATATAAGTCTCGTCAATCGTTTGCTTGGTGAGGATGGGCAATCCGACATTCAACTGAACTTCAGACAAAACTTTACTTGGCAGCAAATTAAAATTATTCTTTAATGTTCAGCAGAACAGAGAAGTCAGACACAAAGCAGAACAAGGTTAGCCTTTGTTTTTCGGCTCTTATTTTATAATATTTTTATTTTAAAGACCTGTTTGTGTAATGGTGGGGCGTATTAATTTCTGTGCAAGACAGTCTCAGATCTAGTTGGTGGTAAATTTTGAATTTTAATTAAAGAATGATTTTAGATCAGAAGGTAGGATAAATAGAACATTAGGTTACTGTCTTATAAATTCAAATTTATTAAGTTCGTCTACAAAAAAATAAAAGTCTCGGCTCTCTATTTATTGAACTGTTTTATAAAACGCATTTGATTTTTCTTGAATTTTATTTCGATGCACTGTGCTTTCAAACTGAATGCAGATACTCACTGGATAACCACTCTCAGTCGGAATACTTCAACACTCAAAAATCCTTTAGTGTTATTAAATCCTGCAGCAAGCTTTAAAGAAAAATATTTAATATCAATTACAAAACAAATTAACACAGGCCGTCAATATTCATAATATAGGTGAAAATGCATTGAAAATGTTCAAAGCAGAAATAAAACTCATGGTCGTAAGAGCCAGGTCATTGCTGGTGACGTTTACTATATCTTTTATTTTAGTAATATAAAAGATTAAACAAAATACTTGCATCCAACTTGTATTTATATCTTCTGATAAATTCGCAGCTATTCACAAGCCCCGTGGTGCTCACTATTCTTCGAAATTTGATACACTGATTTAATACACTGATACAAAAGACTGATTGACAACTTGACGCATTACTAGTTAAACTAGTGACATCCTTTAAATAATTTACGATATAAATTTTCTAATATTTGGGCCATTCACAACTTAGGTACTGAAAGTACACACGCCTACTGTGCCATAGTATCACAGTGGTAGTCTTACAAACCTGATTTAAAAAAGGAACATACTTCAAAAACACACATTTTATACATAACAGGGTAAAAAACGAACATGCATTTGAACTGAAGTATTCATTCGTGCAGAGAGCGAAAAAAACTAAATGTACCGTGTGAATACAGGTTGTACTGTATGAATACAGATAACATTGAACCAATTCTAATCTTCAGAACTATCTTATTCTAAGTTAACGAGTGGGTTATGATAATAACAGCGAGCGTACATTGTAATTGCATCATTTGTTTCATTCTATCCAAGTTTACGTTGGTTATCACAAATATGATTTAAGTGCGGCATCTTGAAACGTTACCTTCAGTTGGACATCTTTTCTGTTTTCAGGAGTATCAATTGTCTTGTTTATTTCAGAAAAATGCTCTGTTGTCGCCGAGATAGTAAAAGACATATAACCAACATATTTGGAACCCTCTACAATTAAGACAAAAGACACATGTGTGCAACAAAGGATAAGGTGAAATAACAAAACAAATAAATTGTAGATGAACGGTCACATTGTATAATGATTTTTTTACGAATATAAACCATATACGATTAAACTGTTCATGATTAATGTTTCTAGCTTTTTGACAACTTTATATGCCGTCGACATTGTGTAACGATGGAAATGATTGACGTTTGTAATGTGTTTTACCTGTTTGTTTGCAGACACCATTTTTCTTGCTATATCCTGGCATACAAATGCAGCTAAAATTTCCTATAGTATTCTGACACACCTCATTCTCTTCTGCGCAGTTTGATGGAGATAACTTGCATTCGTCTATATCTTTTTAAGAGTGAGAAAAAACAACAACAACAATAAATTAAAAGTATACGTTTCATGTGAATCATTTATGAAGAAATATTCTCTAAATGAATTCTTAGACAAAACGGATATTTTTGTACAATACAAAACATTTCAAGGTACCGTTAAAAGAATGTCTTATGATTATCTTGGAGAGACGACCTATCTACAATACTTTTTCATTCAAATAGATAACGTAGTTATGTAAAGAAAAATCAAAACTTCTAAGTATCTATCATATTAAAGATGAATTATATATTTCAAGATGTAATTTATCGTACGTATTAGTTTGCTTGTTTTTATTTCTTTAACGGCTACTTGCCCACACTTGATTGATATTTTTAAAATTTGTTCATTTCCATAACATTTGGCATAGAATTATATGGCATTGAAAAATGACATGTCAAATATAAGTGTAAGATATTGGTAAAAGCAAGAAGGGTGTTGATTTTCTCCATTATTTTAAAAGCGCTATAACAGTTTACACGCTTTTGCAAAAATATTTGGTAGTTGATTACGATATTTTGCATAAATCATATATCAACCCCTTAGTTACATTGGTCATTTAACGGCACTCACACGTTTGACGTTTTTGTTTTGAGAGAAAACTACCTTAAAGGTGTGAACGCCAGTACAAACCTAACAAAGCCTATAAATTGCCGTATTACTTACGGTGATGAAGAGAAAGCCGATTATTCATAAACTTTTATCTAAGTACCTATAAAATTTGATGTAGACATGAAAGTTCAAAATAGTCTTACAATCCATTACCTACAAATTACACAAAGGTGGTCAGTTAATATAGTAACCAGATTGTGTAGATTCTGCACCAGAAATTACTTGGTCTACGTTAAAAAACTAACAATATTACGGGTACTGAAGGTCGCTGACTTCAGATCACTTGCACCTAACCTCTGTGGGTTTGAAATCTTGATCAGGGTTAACAAAATTCACATGACGAAGCCATGTATGTGTGTACGGTGCTTTCAAAACACGAGCGCAGATTCGTAAGTATTTGACATGACATTTATCATAATTCAATATGTTTCCGTAAATTAATTTCCGGTGTCCGACCCTAAATATAACGATATATCTACTAATCTCGGGTTGTGAGTTTGAGTCCTGACCATTTTTTTACATCTAAATAATCATATAACAACTGCTGCTAAATAGGGTAAAATAAATAAAACTGAATTAATTTACGACTGTTTTACGTTAATGGTTTAAACTTAATTCTCTATTTTTTATGTTATAAATACAATGTTTTAAGTATGATATAACCATCAAACGATCCAATATGTAAACTACTGGACGGAACTCAGCGCTGACGCGCTTCGAACAGTCCAGTATTTAACATATTGTGTCTTTTTCGTCTTATATCCTTTATATGTTTTCGGGTTATTGTACGCGATATTTAGTTTAAACAATATTTATTTTCATTATAAATTATACAAAAAGTCAAACAGTTTTGTATAGCATTAAATGATAACATAAACATAGGTTTCTAGTCTAAGGATTTGTAAACAACCCTATAGAGGCTTATATTGATACAGGTCCTTGGAAATTTGTCTTGCGATGTTAAGTGTACGACTACTTAGGCAAACATATTTTGGGGAATAGAGAAGAGAAAAAAAAACATGACAAAAAACATCAAAGAAGAGGGCCATAAGAACTGTAGGATCACATTAACATTTCAAAGAAACTGAATGCTGAGCGTAACTCGTCTTCAGAAGACAACATACAAGTAAGTTCGTGAGTCAGACTACGATGTGAATCGTCTAGTAGCGAGGATGTATTTCTGCACTGTTGAAAAGATAAAAGCATTTTGATCAGTAGAAAGATTTTCATGCCCGTATATCAAGATTTTGTACGTTACAGGACAATGCAAGATTGAATAGAATCTTTGTCTTTGAGCAGAGTACTTGTGACATGCGAGATGAAAGTGATTGACAGTTTCAATTTCACCACAAAGAGCAATAGGGTGATTCAGAAATTGATTTTCGAAAACGGTCATGATTTAAAGAACTACATCCTAGCCGTAGTCTGGTGTGAAGTACTTGTTCATTTCTTTCACCATGATAATAGTAAGAGTGGGGTTTTTGGTAGTTTGCGTCGAGTTTGTTTTTGAAAGCTGACAGAGATGGAGCTAGTTTCGTTGATTCAGGAAGAGCATTCCAGTCACGTATAACAGAAGGTAAAAAGGAGTCTTTATACAACTGAGTACGTGTATTAATTTGATAAATTTAACAGGGGATGAAAATCCCCGAGACGGTAACGTTCATATATAGTTATTCGTCTTTGTTGTCTGCATATGCTGAGGCATTTTTTCGATGTTTCCCGGTTCCGGTTTATGCACATGCCGTAGACTTGTTGTCTTCATGAACATCCGAGCACCCCGAATCAGTCACAGAAATTCGTAAACAGCGCGAACATGCTTCTTTTACATGAAAACTGTACATGCAACTGATAGACGCTTTTAAAACAGCAAGGAAGTGTAAAGGCCCTCAAGTTTCTGCGAGGAGTGCAAACAAATAAAAAATATCCTAAAGCCAGTACGAGAACCAGTACGAGAACGCAGTGAATTACGTCACCGTCACGGCTTCGCGTAAATTTTGCAAAGTATGATATTCGCTGTAAGAGGTATGATTACACTAAATGTAAACTTGGAACGAGGTTTCACTTTCTTTTGAGTGTTGGATATTTCTTTGTAAGTTGAGTTATTAAAGATAAATCCCCATGCTAGGCGGTGCTTAACTCATATTATAAATACGCGATATTTCTATTCTGAAAATATCTACATTAATTAATTAACCGATATAGTTATCCAATGGCAATGTGGTGCAGTGTTAAGTTCTTTGACCTCTACCCATGTTACCATGGGTTCGAATATAAGATCATCATAACCGTTTTACGCACGCTTTTTTCATTATTCACGATCGTGCCGTACTCGTGTTTCTCACCTTCGTACTACTGGCCTCTCGTTAGCATGTGATTCTCGTATTACTATTAAATGTGTTAAATCATCTAAAGTAAAATATTTTGTTGACAAACAATTACTACTGATATCATAATAATGATAAATAGTCAAATGTACTATCCTTGTTAATAAATATTATTTTTATTATTATCATTATTATCATAATCTTAGAAAATACCATAAAAACGGTTATGTCTAACCAAATCGTAAATTACATGAATACATTGTATGTCTAAATAGCTGAATTTTGTAATGAAAATTCAAATTATACAAAATTACAGGAGCTAACTTAAAAGTTTTATATCCATCTTACCATCACATGTACGTTTATCAGCATTTAATGTGTATCCACTTCTACAGTCACAGGTAAACGACCCAATAGAATTATTACACAGTTGCTGACATTTATCTTTACCAGTGTAATCTGAATCACACTCGTCAATATCTGAAATAGAAAACAAATTGGTATAGCCCTGAGATAAATCTAGCGAATTTGTTTGTTTGTTCTTTTTACACAACAAAAACTTTATTTAAATTGAAACACCACGTTCTTATGGTTAACGGAGTTTTTATATCATTGTTCACAGGGTACATGCAGTATAAAATTATTGTCGACGATTTAACACGACGCAATTCCATTCCTGACAATTGTCACAGTATAAATGATGAGAAAACTGTAATACTTGGTATTGCAGGGCTGCGAAGAACTTGTAACGAGTACAAATTGGATAAAAATGCAAATGTACAAAGTGTTTGTTGAAATTTATGGGGAAAAAACACAGACACTTAACTGTTTCGATCTTACGACCTTCTAGTTTCAAGCTATTGAAAATGACCACTGAGCTATCGTGACTTGCGTACATCTATATACGCGCTTTAAATATATACCATTTTAATTGCTGTTAATTTTCCGTACACTGTACGGAATGTACCGAAAATTAACCGATGATTAAAATATTCTGCGCACCGACCATGTAATTAATATGCATTTGACAGTTTAATGAAATAGAACAATACAATAAAAAAATCTGTAAAATCCCCTGGAAGCATAGAATGCAACAAAAAAGAATAATAGCAGACTCGGTTTGATTGAGTCTGTTCATGAGAGGTTATAAAAGGTGCAACACCTCTCACGCCCCCTACTGTAGCACCGGCTTAAGCATAATTCTATTACATATCTATTGAATGGACATCATGATCGCAAAGGAGTCACCAATACTGTCTTTCAAATGTATTAAGTGCAGGTTCCTATCTATGGGATGAAAACGTTAGACCCTTCAATATAAACACCTTCAACACGATGTACAATAACTGGTGTCGTATTCCATGGCACAAAATTTGTGTGTTGTTTATCATGGTCGCTAACGGCACATTTCTCTTGACACCATACGTACAAAATTGATTTTACACCACATCCAGCCTCAGAGTACGCATTTTGAATAACATGCATTTAAAAAACAATAAAAATATATAATAATTAAATGGTGTCATATTCCCTGACAGATCGTCTGTACGCTGTTGGAATTACCCTAACAATGATTTACATCGTATGCAAGATCGTATATTTGAAAATGCGCCATTAATTACCCAATTTCTGTACCCAGAATTCTTACTGTGAGTAGCCATTTTGCTACTATGTGCCAGGTATGTGTGCGGTCTATTGATGCCCAGGTATTGATAGTGTCTAAACTAGTTCTATATTTATCAATGTTTACAAAATAAACCGTTGCAACGGTTTATAAAAGTACATGGGAAAAACTGCGAAAACATGAATGTTCTCGTAATTCTGGAAACTAGAAACTGATCGACCGTTATGTTTCATCTAAATATATAAAACCATGACGAAATTTTGCCTTTTGGTGATAAATTATTTTAAAATTCACAAATCACAATGAGTGGGTTAGCCGCTTTAATAACAATAATTTAGAATCGTAAATGCCAAATTCGACAGACACTGTTGACCTTAGGCTCTGTTCGAAGCTAAGGCGCTCTGCAGTTTGTCGAACAGACCAGGGTTAAATATCAAAACCGTGAAGTCTGATGTTTCCCATGCCATTTCAGTGGAATTTACATATAATATATTCTAATAAGGTATTTTTAAGGGAAAATATCCATTAACATTTATACAATTATGATAAATATCAGCATACTGGCATTTCTCATTATGTTATGTAAAGTTGATTACCCCTAAATATTAGTATCGCCTTTACTATAGTCAAGCTATTTTAAACAAAAAATGAATATGAGTTCAAGTCAGTAAAAACTATTAAATCAATCAAAACTCTTCACAATAATTACCATAGCGATACAGTCATAGTATTATATTAACCGCCGTTGTAAACTTCCTGATTTGTTTACTCTTTGCAAGTAGCTTTTGAGTTGCTGGATTTTATAAATCAAAGTTTAGGTTTGGTCGTTATCACATTTCACCAAGTCAATAAATCCTTATATTTGCTTCACTAAATAACATTACATGTTCAATATCACCTATGAACTTTCATTAATTTGTAATTTTGTATAATTAGGAATAACATGAGAAAAAAGTGAATCAATATCTGTTATTTGGTTCTATAAAAAGTCATTGCCTCTAAGAGTATTACGATGCAAAGCTGTCGTTTTATACATACTTATTTATTCTTTAATACGAAATAGATTTACCTACCCTCACAAGTTTGTTGTTTTAGAGTCATTACTTGATGTCTTCCATTCGGACATGGAGCACATGGCCAGCTGTCTAATAGTCGGTAGGTCGTCGCATTGCATAAATCTTTTTGGTAGCATTCAATATCTGGACATGTGTCTTTTATTTTCTCGCAGTACAATCCGGTAGCATATTCTGGACAATTACAGGATGCTTTTTTTACATTATCTGAAAAAATAAATAATTCACATACCGGTATTATAAAACCTTTTAACAATGTTTTATACCTTAATCCTAAATTATTGACCGCCTCGACAGCCTAGTGGCAGAGTGTCTGCTTCGAATGCTTAAGGTAGTTGGTTCGATCCCCTGCCCGGTCATACCACAGACTTGAAAAGTGATACCAGTAGCACCCTTGCTTAACGCTCAGCATTAAAAGGAAAACTGATTTCTCTCATACCATCGTGGCGATTTGATTCTATCAGGAATGAGGTGCCGAGAGAACTTCATTTACTGCATTTCTATATTCACGGTGCCAAAAGTTCAAGCTTTTTGAAGGGTTTTGAATTCACAGTGTCTTAATTTCCTTGAAATACTTCGCCCGAATATTATAAACCTTGGTTGTAAACAACAGCACTCTTCCTGGATATGCAAATAATAATATGCAGAATTTGTTTCACAATCGACCTCAGGTAAATTGGTAAACACTAATCTTTTAATCATTAATTAATAAAGAGCAGAAATTGAAAACACAATACCTGTCGAATTTGAATTAGAGGTAACAGAAGAGCATTGTTCCGGTTCCTCACATCCACAGTAATTGATAGTTACTGCTCTTTGAGCTTTTGCATTAAAACCGTCTATAACGAAGAATACGATATCTGTGTCTATATACCTTAAACCAGTGCCAACTGTCCATGTAAATATACCGGTATCATTCTCTGTAATTGAATAAAATTCGACGAAAAACATGTACAGTGTACTACAAACTGTGAACCCGAATAAAGCAGAAAAAAGTGGTGTAACGGTCGCTTACGCATAGCTTGTAGGTTAAAAAAATCTCTGACAACTGCGAGAGGGAGTTCGAGACCCGCCTCAGGAACTTGGATTGTTTCATCATAAAATTGTATCCTCTTCAATTTCTGTTCTTTGAAGAGGGGAAGTGTTATGGTTGCTTACGCATAGCTTCTAAGATTTAAAATAAAATCAAAAACAATCTTTGGCAACTGTGCCAGGGACTTTTTGGCTCAGTGGTTAGAGAATTGGACTTCCACCCGTGCGACCCGAGTTCCAATCTCAGGCACTTGGGAAATTATACCCTCTTTAATTTCTGTTAACACAAAATGGAAAAAAATGAATATGTATCAGTTTAATTGAAACTGAAGTGTAAACGCATATGAGTGTCTACGCCCTCTCGCCAAGGTTTGAGCAGAACTCAGTATTGACATGTATTACAAGAAACGGAATAAAATTTAATGATATCCGCAAATGTTTTTATACATTGGTTTTCATGTAACCTTCTATTATAATACACAAGAGTGCAATCCATTAGAAGTAGCGTTTGATCCCTAGTCAAACTAATTGACAAGCTCTTAACGAGAAAACTATGGATAAAATTAAACAAGCTAGAATTTAGAGAGGAGATCCAAGGCCATGGGATTTGCATATAACAGAAACTGTAAAAAGGCAAAATTAAAAGCAAACACCATATTCACCAAACATTACCAAAAAACTATGGACATTGGAGTAATGAAACCACTCAAGCCGAAATGTTCAAGACGAAAAACTAAACAGCACCAGCAACACAGCCTTTATATCGTGCTGAACGATCAGGAGAGCAGAGATCGAAATATAATAGCTCTGACTATGTACAGGGAAACATTTTGCAGCCTCCACACAGCACAAAGAAGGTCGTTGTGATGATAGAACAGCAACAACTTTAATCATCACACATTATTATGCCATTATGATTATGTTGTTTGCGCCAATTGTAGGCTGCATTTCATTTCGCCGACAATTAGATGAAAACTGATCTAGGGCTACACTTCTGAAATAGCATAATAAAGATAGTTGAAGATCATTTCTTGATATAGTCGGCTAAATTTTACAAGTTTGTGAACAAAAATAATGACTTCGCAGACATTATTCATCCTCATTGCTATTGAAATATGAACATTAATCATCTTTCCAGTGACGTTTTAAACACCCCCCCCCCCCCTCCCCCAGTGGCGCAACAGAATATTTAACATGCCTTTGTAAAGCTTGAAAGCAGACTAATCCTGATAAGTCTTGACAATTAAGTGTCATCAGGATTGAAACAACTGCATCTGTCGCAAGTCATGAACTAAGCAAGTGGCTTAGACATATACAACTAAATTTATGTGTATTCAACCTAAACATGACAAAGTGATATAGAAGATCTTCTATGGGAATAGTGCCACTGTGGTGCAAATGCCTTTTTAACCTTTGTAGGACGGACACAATTATTGTACACCTAGAATGCATTTTAAGAACAACCTTTGCTTTGATTTGAACCAAAGAAGCATTGGATCCAGCATCCTAAACTTTAACATAACTACACCAGTCACAAATTCCGACGCCTCTTGAACTGACCCTGATGCCCCCAGAACTAACACTGACGTCCCCAGAGCTAACACTGATGCTCCCAGAACTGACACTGACACTCCCTGAAGTAAAACCAATTTACCAACATGTCAAAACTTATTCCGAAGCCGACCGAAATACTAGACCTTTCAAAGAACTAAGACTGACCCCCAAGAATATCTACATAAATGCGGATACTAGCTAGTGAAGTTCTGTTCCATTGATATACTGGACAAGTCGATATTTTATTTATACATGTATTATTATGTTGTTTAAATATATTCTTCTTTTATACTGGAGTAACAGGAAACGCATTGAAATGTTTGCTAGGCATTTAAAGTTATAGGCTAAATGTGCATGACTTTGTGGCGTAGCCGCTATTATCTAAGCACAACAGGCCTGGGCCTACAGATAATTTAGGAAACTGAAAACTTAAACACACAGAAATGCAATGTAAAGATACCTTGAAAAGAGCTAACAATGCATCTAGAAGGTGCCCAAATGTGTCATAAAATTCTACAATCTAGACCCCCCCCCCCCCCCCCCACCCTGGACCCAGAGTGGCCTAGGCTGTCCCCTACACCCCTCCGCAACTGAAAAAGGTCAGGTACACCATTGTATATCAACAATTTTGAGGCCAGCTACACAATGCATTTATTCAATATATAACCCTACCTATAATACCCGGTCAGTTTTGACATGCATGTGTCAATAGAGTATAACAATAGATGTTAAGAAAACAGACAATAGGCTATGATTTTTGCATAAGTAAACATGGGTACTTAGGCAAAAAAAAACTGAAGTACAGATGTGTGTCGTGAAGTACAGATGTGTGTCGAAAATTTAAGTTTTCGCCTTTTCAGTTATTTTGCAAAATGTTAATTAAATGGATAATCTGCATTGTAGGCGTTTATCTATTACCATAACTTGTATATGAAATAAAATAATTTTTTGTGATATTGTGATAGGAATATAACTTATTTATGAATATTTGAAGCCATTATATAAAATTATCAGCTATTAAAGTCATGAGATAGCATTGGAATTTTGGCAAAATCCCTAGCATAATGTCCGATGTCCTTAAAAGACTGAGTGTTTGGTTACATTGTATTGACCCGTGACAGAGGTTATTCACATATTTATTGCAGATTGATGTATATATTCATCTATAGGTAGACCACGTGTTATTACATGATTAGCTGTTGTATTGATACAAACAAAGGAACATCATGCACACAAGTATTGTTAATAGAAAATCCCTTCTAACAGGTAAATGACCTTTGGGGAGGGTTCTTTTTGAATGAACATAGACTGAATAATTTGACATTAGTATATCTACATTTAAAACGCTTTAATTCATAAACTTACGCGCAATGATTGTTAAAACTATCGACATATGTATTTGACAACATTTGGCTTGTAATGTGGAAAATATATATAATGTATCTTATTCCGGACCTTTATAGTGGCTTTAAATTGGAAAAACATCATTTATTTCTAAACTTTCTTATTGAAGAGAATGTCTACGTCATTAATGTGTCTAGAAACGGCAGATAAATACCTGCAAGATTTCTGACTTCTTTACCTTAATTTCTGAATATGTACTTGTTAAATAAATGAAAGCAATTGGAACGGGCCGTTTGCTGATGTTGATATAACTCGTGGCCCAATCCATTTGTATATGTTACTTTTGTGTTCATACTATTGTACATATGCCTAATAACAAATACAATAAAATATTATTAAACTAAATGAAAGCAATTAAATCGTGGATGTTCAGTATTTACAGTTACAAAAATCTCTCAAGAAAATGGTAGGCGTTTGTTTTGTTAACTTAATGAATTAAATTCATATTGCACATTCACGTTTCATATACAGATGTACACTTTTTAGCCCACATGTGTAGTTGAAAGGACACTTGCCGCATCCCTTCGCATCAGCGAATCAGAATATATATGTTGTCGTCATAATCTGATTTATACAAGGGTACTATTTGCCAGAATAATATATAATTTTTGAAAAAGTGCGTAGTGCACGATTCAACATGATAAGCAATCCATTTTGAATATGCATAGCAGACATGTTTAAAATGACAAATTGGCTATTGGAAAGGGCTTGTATTTCGACCTTCATGACTACGGTTTGTAATATACTTACACGTAAGGTCAGGGTATAGCATGTTCAGAATATCATCCTTATTTCTCGTCTGGGGCATGTGATACAAACATGCAATCAAATGCATACACATGGGTTGGGACAAACGTTTCAGAAAAAAAGTTTATACTATTACAAAGCTACACATGTTAGGATTTATTCATTCATCACGTCAGCAGTTAATTAAATCACATTCTAATATGACTAGCAATGCTTAAACCATCACAACGATATTATGTTGACGTCACGTCGACGTCAGTTTAGCGCCATGTAAGCATCTAGAAATAGCGCTTTCATTTTTTACATATTTAACTTCATAGCACGTTTAAAACGAAATGTCGCATTGCACAACTGTCTTGATTAATTTACACACATAAAAAGTTGGTTATTTGCCTGGCAGAATAATTCGCCATTATTTTTGCCCAAATTGAACTTTCCGCAAAGGCATATTAGAACGAACGAATTTACAGCAAAACCGTTTTTTAACACTATTTATGCACTCAGGCGGTTATACGTCCTTCGAAATAGATTCATTCGGGCTGCGCCCTCGTTACATTGTTACGCCTGACATATAACCGCCCGTCGTGCAAAAGTAGTCTTCAAACACGACTTTGCTATAAAAAATTATTAGTTACAATGAAGTATATTTCTAAATTACCAAATGTGTATTCTGACTTCGGCAGTTTCGTCTGAACTTCAAACTTTAGGTCTTGCTGTTTAGTAAGATCATCAGTGACGAAGTCCGTTACATTTATCGACCAGACAAAACCATTTTCATACTGTACAGTTATATTATGTGGGAATCCGTTTGAAAATTCTGGAGGTTTGTTGTCTGAAATAGATGATCCCTTCTTTGGTTAAACATTTTAATAAGAAACATTAAATGTGTAATATTTAATGAAAACTACAAATGACAGAGTAAACTGATTATAACACGTAAGTGTTCCTCTACATTTTATTCAGTGTAATGTTTTGTTAAAAGAAAAAAAGCTATATTTGTATATTATGTGGCTGCAACACAACAATAGTTATCAAACATCTTATTTTTATCTAATGTCATTAATCCAAAATGTGACGAAAGCATTGAGCCGTAAACAAGACATAATATCATGTATTGTCACCACAAAAGTAGCACATAGTTCGATTAAATCGTTGATCAAACATTTACTGTTGCATTTAGCAAAAATACGGGTTAATATTATACGGTAGTATTAGTTACGCAGTATCTCCCATTCGTGTCGTGTTGAATTTGCTTTTTGCATTACTGCTACTCCAAGACTGTAATTCCCTGTTCTTGCTATCGTGAGCAAACACTGCTCGTTTGGTTCATTATTCCAGTTATTCCTGCATGTGTTGTTGAATTTCCTGATGTTTGCCTGTGTAAAGTTCTCAAACAGTGCTGTAAGATTTCCTACCAAATCGTCAAGGAATTTTGGACGGGTATGGTGTTTGTTATAAAATGTAAAATTTTCGCCGGGGTGATTATATTTGAACAGACTTTCTTGTTCATTTTGTAGAGACCCTGAAACGACATAAATCTTTGAGCTGTCATGCTGTCAGTTTGTTAAGCAAAATAGCCTATTATTTAGTCTCTTGTGGGCTCTTTCAATGACAAGGCAAGTTTTCAAATCAAAAGCCGCCAATAATATCTTACAAATAAGACATCTTTAACATACATTCTGTCAACGTCGGTATTTTGGAAAGATTTGATAAACAGATGAAAAATGAAACATAGTTTTCTAAAAAAAATTTACAAATTATGAAAAAATATTTAGTACATACACAACTTTACCATCGAAATAAATTTATTTTGTGACATTAAATTCAAACAGATTAAGAAAACAATGTCATATTGTTTCGTATGACCTAATAATGTACGTGCTTGTGAATAAACTTGTTTATATTAAAGATGAGAAGTATTTTTGATTAATCA